>NC_056725.1:1954509233-1954559233 GCF_019279795.1 Protopterus annectens | reverse complement strand
GTGCACTGTACATAGATCTACAGCAACTGTGCAGACTACACATGCACCGACAGGGTTCCATCATGTGTTATGCATTGCAATGATTCCACTGTAAATAACCATGTCAGCTCTCCACATACCAGGTGCCCTGGGTCTTACACAGCTGTGACAGATGACTGTCACTGTACACCAACTAACACACGTTAGGCTATGTCATACATGTAATTGCAGTGGATATGTGCATGGATCACACACACAACACATATGTACATAGCATAGCTTTTGCTGTCCTCCATGCAGACAAGTGGCTACAGCAATCATACGCACGCAAATGGAAGGTGGGTCCATGGCTGTTGAATGCTAACAGTACATGAGGCAGCAATGTTGTCCGAGGACACATTCCCTCTGTACTAGTTACCCGTGACACCCATCATATCATACAGCAGTCCACACCCATCATATCATACAGCAGTCCATGTGTTATGTATGTCAACACACATGTCCACCAATTGCAATGCATACAAACATGGCTACATGACAGGCATGTAGGACCAACACACATGTACAATCTGTAGTGTGCATGCAGCTACCATGCATGTGCAGTAGCTGATGAAAGTAACTAATCTGTGCCTAACTACAACATGCAGTTGCAATGCAGCCCCATCATTGATACATGTATATGGTGACATACTGACAGTACAGTAGGATGTACAGCAGGTATGGATGGATGTGTGTACATAAAGTGGTGATCCACCTGTGTAGATGGATGTTTGCTGGGGATGGCTCACAGGTGTGTCACACGCCATCCTACCATTACATGTGCAAACAGTACGCTATGTTACCGTTACTTGATGGTGGAGACATAAAACCTACACAGTGGTCAGGTGTCACTGACAGTACGTCACTTGACACCTGTAACACTTACATCCTCCCGTGTGCATATAGCAGCACAATTGCCGAAGGTAGCGTTGGTACACATAATGTGGCCAGTACTGCTGCATGTCTGTCAGACGTATCATCATATAGCAGGTGTATCATTCACAGTACTGCCATGTGTGTTTGCTTGTGTGACCATATATGCCACATATGGTGGGGAATACATCCCAGTTGTTACACACCCCTGTACACTGTTGTAGAGATCTGTACATATTGCAGTGTGGAAAGCATGACATAGGCAGGTGTGGTGTGTGTATCACACACATCAGCTATCCATATGTGTATGACATTTGTGGTCTCCACAGTGTGTGTGTGTATGTAGGTATGCATGGCTGTCTAGTGCATGGAGTGAGAGTGTATGCTACCGTACAGAACACACAGGATCCCTAACCACTCATGGTGATGCAGTCCACTACCCTGTTGATGCTATTGGTCTCAGCCGCACTGGCTACCTGTACATGTTCTTTCTCTGTGTTGCGTTGTGTGGGTTCACAGTACTGTGACGGTGATGACCACATAGGCAAGGGTCCTCACCTCATCACTATGGGGTGTGCGTTAGTGTTGTTGACCCCATGAGTGTGAGCATTTTCCTGTAATGTGACAGGGTATTACTGCTACACAGTGAGGCCTCATGCTATCAAGTGGCCTGTAACATTATCATTGGCCAGACCGCTGTGTACAACCCCTGCACCATGTCAACATACCTGTGATGTGACCTGGTATGGATGTCATGTCTCTAGCCACTGTAGCCTATTAAACTGCCCACATGCTTCTGGATCAGTATATGTGTGGACATCTGTGTTATGTTAGACTTTCCAACAGTCAGGCTGAGGCTACGTATAGCATGCTGATATTGCCATATGTGCCTGTGAGTACTCCACAGTTACACATGGGAGACTGCAAACAGTGCTACCTGTAGGCACATGCAAGTAGACCATAAGGAGGGAACCAGGGCATCATTACCAACATGCTGTTGCTGTTGTTACCGAGACACATACTGTGAACATATAACAGTGCATGCTAAACCTGTACTACATGGTATGTCTGGTTTGTGTCAACAGTACACAACTAATGTAATATACACGTCTCTCACTATTCACACACAACTAATGTAATATACACTTCTCTCACTATTCTTACACAACTAATGTAATATACACTTCTCACTATTCTGTTCACCCTGTGCATCAGACCATTTGAGCATGTCCCTGCACCAATGGTGTGGATGACAGGGATACGGCACAGGCTTCATCATATGCACAGGGTGATAATGTTTGCCAGGGGCATAGGCTGCACCAATGGATGACATCTTGTGTGTGGGTAAGAGCCAGTGATATGATTGGACATGTCTGTTCAGTATGCATGTGGGTGTTGTGGTGCCCTACAGATGTCTTTGCTGTATGCGTGCATGAGTGCACACAGTTCTGCCTTTTGTGAGGCCTACACGGGGTATTATTGACAGCTCCAGATTGTACAGACCAGGTTGTTCAGCTCACTGTGTCCGGCCACGGCCACGTGACCTGTGCCTGCCAGGGGTTGCACGGGCACTACCAGGCGGAGGTACAGCTTGGCTACGGTCTTACGACACATGTCCACTGGAACCGTGTCCCTGCTAGGAACGTCCAGGGCCACGTCCACGTGGCCTGCTGTGTCCTGGTGTGGGCAGCGCAACACCAGCTGCACTGCTGCTGCTACCAGCACTATGGAAGCGGGCATGTGAGGTGGCACGCACACGTTGACCTGCACTAGGTGGTGTAGCTGGCCTACGTCCACGTGGCCTACGCCTCACTCCTACCAGATGTTCCAGCACAGACAGCTCAGATTGCCATGCCACGGTCAAAGATTCCGACCATGTCACCCAATCGCCTGTCCAGAACATCAGCAATCTGCTGTTGAGCATTTGCCAATGCCTGGATGTTGTCATTTAGGGTACGGATAGCAGCCCTCTGCAGCCTCTGCCCTTCTCTGTTCTGCCGTTCAGCATGTGCCTGTGCCGCCATTACAGTCTGGAACATGTGTCTGGTGATACCAGCTGCTGTGCTCTGTCCTGCAGGTGCATGTCTGCCAGAGGTCCTCCTACAAGCAGCACCAGCCACATGCCTGTGTGGCACATCTGCAGTCATTACACTGACACCATGGTGTGTAGACACACCTTCTGTAGCCACCACACATTCCTGTTCCACGCTAACAGACGCTGACTGTCCTTCCTCTATGGCCACTGGTGATGCGGTATGTGTTGGCAGCAGAACTGTGTGCGGGGAAGAGGGGGACATAGCTGGGATGGCAACCATTGGCACAGATTCAGCCCCTGACAACCATGTCTGTACCTCATGCATATGTTCATCACTGCTAGTATCTCTGGGGACACTAACATCAGATGGACCGCAGGAGGCTAACGCACCTACATCACCTGTGAATGCAAAGAAAGACTCTAAATTACAATAGACACACAGCCACACACACACACACACACACACACACACACACACACACACACACACACACACACACACACACACACAGACACACCATGCATGTGATTTGACAGATGGCATGCAGCATGCCTGTGATACGGCAGAGGGCATTCAGCTCAGACATTAATAGTGTTAGTAAGCATACCTCCCTGGGGTGCACACTACAGCAAGCAGGTGTCATATCAGTAGCCATGCAGTTCACACAATCATGGTAGTATGCATGCATCCCCGTGATACACCATGTGGACCAGAACATGGGCTGATGTGACCTTGACATGTAATCTGATGACGTGTGCATTAACATGCATACATGTCTGACACAATGGTGTCCTGACACATGTACAGCATCGTAATGGGCATCACATTGTGGTGTTGTCTGTATGCCCTACAGATAGAATCATGTTTAGCAAATGTGCATGAGCATTGAAGGGTAGTGTGAGCCGTCTACATTGCTATACAGTGTGAAGTACAGACACTGTGCCATTGCATGGCATCATGAGGCATCTATATTGCTGTACAATGCATAATATGTACACATTGCATAGCCATAACTGCATGCATAACCATGACATAACTGTGGATCGTGACCCACGATGCTGAGGTGTATACACACCAAACCATGCTGTGTCAAGTGACAGGTCAGTGGAGGACCTACATATGACACCCCTGCACAACAACTACAGGGTCTTAGCTGTCTGGCAACCATGTCCACACACAGTGGACATGTCAATTCACCATTTCCCACATGACATTGATGTACCACAAACACGGGGTGCACAGCTAACGGTGATGTCCTACAGCAGCAAGGGAAATGTACAGTATCTGTGGCCTGATGTGGTGTCAATGTCTGTGGAAGCTGTACAGGTGACTACTGTCATGCTATGACACAGTCGTGATGTTCAACAGATCTTATATGGTAGACGTCAGTGACACCTCCACTAGCTATACACAGGCTTTTAGGATGTCCAGTGTACCATATCAACTGTATAATCAGTCAACTAAGGCTATAATTGGACCATGTGTGGACAATGTGCAACAGGGTGTGTACACATCACATCTGCTGTGTGGCTACGTGTCTCTGGCCATCCCCCATGGCCATGTGTGCACATGTGTTGACCAAATGTGTGTGATGGCCATCTCACATGTCTGTGTTGTCCCATATGACATACACCCATAGATGTCAGATATGTCACCATCCACAGGGCTATGCAGACAACAGGTTGTATGTTTGGTATGTGGGGTATGGGTCATGGGATAGTGTGACAATATTGCAGCCAGAACACTACGTGTCTGGGACATGTCAGATGGCATATCACAATGTGTGCACCCAATGCAGGGGCATATAACACAATGGTGACACCTGTGGGCTGCCCATATCACAGCTTACTGTGTGGTACTGTTTGCATACCACACATGTTGTTCCACTGCATACTACATATGCCTCCATTGTAGAACACCTCCACTGTTGTATGCACAGCTGACAACACATGTAGCAATGACAGCTACTGTGGTTTCAAGTCGGTGTATCATTTCGTTTGTATATATTGCACATGGGTGGCCTGTGTGAATGATGGGTGATGCGACCTTTATATCGTGACTGGAACAGACATCAAGTGTGCAACTGTTAACTGGCCACATGGCAAATAGATCTATGCTTTAACATGCCTGATACTGATGACAGTCTCACCTGCAATGGACTCATGTCTGTGCGGCATGCCAGAGGTACCTGTATAGGGGTGACACAGCAGTATGAACATTATCCCTGACTTTCTGACAACCACAGGGTGCAGTGTGCATGTTAACACATTTGCCTGTATAATAGCATATAATATGCACATGTGTGCATACACAGGGTAGCATACTGTAGTATGCAGCATGTGTGTCCACATACCTTGCATATGTTGTTACTTTACATAATATACAGTGACACATGCAACTAAATGGGATATAATAGCCATATGTGCAGTACTGACTTACCAGGCAACTCCAGGCTCATTGGTTGGGAGACACCCACCTCCACGATGGCAGCTAGTGTGTGTGGATGCTCTTCTGAGGGTGTCCCCAGACTGGCCAGTAGCTCCTCGGTGTGTGTGTGAGTGGGGGCTGGGTTGGTGGCCCACCACCTGTTCCACCTTGTTCCCTGGTGATTGCACTGGCATGCTGTTTTGCATGTCATATCAAGTCTGTGCAGTGTCTGCGCACCTGCTAATAGGTGCGGTTATGGCCACCCACATCGTTCACCCTCCTGCGTAGATCCTGCCACAGGTCGTCCTGCTGCTGGGCATGCTGTGGCACATGGCTGAACAACACCTCGTAGTTCTCATGGAGGTACGGGATGAGGACATCATCCTCCTGGCGGCTGTATGCTGGAAGGCATGTATGAGGCATTATCTGTAAGACATAATGATGGTGACAGGTCACAGTTTCAGAGATGTACAGAGATACTGCTGCACATACATTTCTATGACATCTAGTACTTCTGCACAGTAATCTTTGCAAATCATCATGACACTGACACGACTGACGTGCTTGTGTCACACACATGTAACACCCATTATGCATTGGATATCATCACCATATATGTGTGTCACCTCATTACAGTGTTCATACTCCATGTGAATGCTGTCTTGATGTGGGCATGTCTATTTGCCTGCACTGGTGTTCTTACCTATCTGCACATGCCTGGATGTGTCCACGGTACTGCTGTTGACCTTGATGCTGTGTATATGTCACATATCAACACAGACACAGCCTTAATGGACTTGAGCAGTGACAATGCGCACATACGCATGGACACCTGTACATGTATGTGTTTTGCCATATACATCTACACAGCACTGTACAGCTGTTCAACATCCTGCCACGGATCACCTGTGTTGCACATGTGATACACATGGGACAATGGCTAGTCGGACGTCATTCGTAGGGATGGTTATCAACCATAGCATGTACGGGCAAGGTTTCCCAGCTGTAACAGACAGCCAGTGTGCCACCGCTAGGTGCATCAGTGCCGCATTACTGATCCGGACAGTTGATACTACATCTACCATGCGGCCATTACACCATGTATGACTGGGATGACGTGCAGCTTTGATGGACAGGGTTGCATGGTTTGGCGGGAGTATGTCACATGTGTGGCACGGGGATCTGTCCAGCATGTGGCAATCCTAGTATTAGGACGGTGGCTGTCCATGACGTATGTCTTACAGATCAGGATATGGACATGTAGCATGTCCATCATCATGGTGTAGCAAATGTCTTTATGCAAGGTAGACAGCATGCTGTGTAGTGGAGGTGAGGATTGTGAAGGCTGGTATCACCCATCCATGCATGGCCATTACCCCTTAAAGGTGATATGTGATCCAATATTGGTCACCCCAGTGCTGTATATGCCTATCCAATGATCTCCATGCTCATGGATGGCACCCTGTCATGACATGGGTACCTCGTATGACTACCCAAGGGGCCTGGAGACATCACCAAGGCAGGGAGGTGTACTGCACAGCACCATCCCTTACACAGTGTCCATAATGTTGACCACAGCCTAGGTGGTAGTTAATGGGTACAGGGATGTTCACCTAGCGGTGACAATGCTGATATCATCCATCAGAATGTGAACATATGTCACACACCTCACCCACACAGCCCATTCTGTATGTTGTTCACAACACTGACACAGCTATTCCTCATAGGTCATGGCCATTCACATCCTTACATACACAGATGCCTAACATTTGTCTGTGTGGTATGGGCTACAGTGAGGGTGGAGTACAACACATTAACCCTGTTCTACTGTAGCTGGCACTGGTGTGATATGCACATGTCACTCTGGCACCTTTTGTAGTTGTGAGTCTGTCAACAGGCACTGGTAGAACACTCCTGTGACATACAAAGGTATTTGTAATCAAACATCTGTACTGTCTTGTACATCTGTACTGCTAACATCTACAGTGATAATGGTTCATGGACATGCACACCATGCTCAGCAGGTGCTACCCATTATGACTGTCGTCACCACTTGTGGGTTGATATTATCCAACACCCTATCTGTATTGTATGGTCGTGCTAGGCACTTGTTCAGAACTTGAGCATGTCATGAGCTACTGATTAATATAGCACCCATTCCACACCATTTCCCACAGGTACACTGGCTGTCCTAAAATTTCCAGCTTGCTTATGGTACAACAGCTGTTGTACACATGTAACTCACATATCCTGTGAGACATGGTTGTATATACAGGCATGTCCGACTGTCATGTACCAGTGCTATTGCCTGTCTATATGATGGATATGTCGTACATGTGGCAATAGAGCAATTGTCTCATGGACACATTCACTGCTCACCTCCCAACATACGACACTACAGCCTGTGGGGGATGCACATGCAGCCCTGCTGGGGGTAATGCTGTCACCAACCCTGGCTGCACCTGACAGTCATGTGGGGATGTGTAACATTCGCGACACACCCCACTCATCACATAGTCTCACATGATCTCCACCACAGGCCACACATACGAGGACAACTTGTGCAGTACCTCTCCATACTCTGTGTAGGCACCAGAGGCAGCCCCCATCACGGAACACAACATCACCAACTTATAGCCCACAGACTCCTGTGTGCCTATCACATACAGCCAATAGGGTGTTATAACATACACAACACACCAGTCATAGGTGAGTCTGTAGGCAGTCACACTGCAGCTCCACACAGCAGGCTACACAAGGTGATAGTTGCTTACATCTTGCTGTCGGGTAACTGGTTCTGCAACATAACCTATGCATCCATGCCACACCTCACCAGGTATGATGTGACTGTCATTCTCCATGTTAGTGTGACTGCCCTGAGATGCCACTTCACAAACTATGTGTGCAGGGACATGCAATAACTTACCAGTGTTGTAGCCCCGAAGGTGTGGGCCTAGCCCTGGGGAGCATTATGCATTCATCCGGACCCGATACCATTGTACAACAACTGACTGTGTCACTTCAACAGTTGCCTATGCTTCTGCTGTCATTCCACAGGCATCTGGTATCTGTCCGCTTTGACTGACCTGGTCAAACACAATGCTTTGGCACAGGTGACCTGCACCTGTCAGCCCTGGGAGTACAGATCACATGTAAGGTTCTTGCTGCTTCTATACTGCCTGTCTTGCACAGTTTCCAATAACAGTCACCGGCAGAATGGGAACTGGCAAGCAGGACATGGGGTCATGTGACACATTGCTTGCATCTTCCTCTGACACACACAGGCAATGCACCACTCCAATATCTCTGCAGTGACTGGGACCTGCCTCTAGGCTCTGCAGAGCATACATGAAATGACAGGTTATAGACAGACCATACCTTTCAGACACATACCTGGGCAGGCACACCCACAGCTGGGTGTTCCCATATCCCACTATGTTGTACACACATCCTGGCTAGTTACTTAGCACAATGCATCAGAGGTGCTCCACTTGCAACTAACTGTGTCCGGAACTGCTATAGACATTGTAACAAGCTACAGATTCAGCAACATGCCCCATGGTTACCAGACCTCATTTGTTGGTGTACTGGACAGTAGGGCTCAGACAGCTACTACTGATGTGTGACTGACACTACCACACACTTAACTGGGATAGCCACTCATGTGCCGACACATCCATGAGTCATAACCTCCACTCGGCTGGATCAACCCATACACACCACCTCCAAGACCAACAGGGTTATCCCCTCATTGGTGGATTCCAAACATATGCTAATCAACCTTGTTAGCCACATCCCGGCACCACACCCTTCACGGCATACACAGTACATGAGTACTACAGCACCTACTACAGACGTCTTATGACAGCGGTTGTTAACGTCATGACACCTGTGCAGATGGACAATGCACTTACAAATGCTGAAACATACCCCAGTGCACTTCATTAGCACGTACACGACTGCATGGATCATGCTATTCCACACAGAGCCATGATGGTACACACCAGATAACAGACGCCACTCTGCTGGTCAAGTTCCATGGACATAATGTACAACAACAGGTGGAGGCTGTTGCACAGTGGTGTACAATCCTATGGGTGGGGTAGCTCACTGGTCAGCCTCGGTAGGGCCACGGGATCCCCCATCACATACTCCAAGACTAGCTACGTAAACATTACTGCAACACTTTCCGGGTTGTACCACAAGGCATTATGGTGGTATGTCAGTAGTCGTTGGCAACACCCACATCTGCTCTCACATACAACAGTCACTCAGGAACATTACAGACCCAGGTGATGTTGGCAACATGCTGGCGGATGGATTCAATGCTAACATTACACCCTCTCACTCACTACAGGGCCACAATCCATGCAGGAACATTGCGGTGTCCCTGCGGTCACACCTACACAGTACTAACCTGCACTCTATATGTCCTGGGACACTGGCCCCATGTCACCTTCCAAAGTCCCAGGCTGTGATGTCTACAAACTTCTGAACGACATGTGTCCCCACTAGGCCACCATATTCAGTAATAGCCTTGTATCAGACATTGTGGCCCCTGAATGGCACACAGCAACATTTATCACACTCCACACAGGTGGCACCACAATGCACGAGTGGGACTATAGTCCTACATACCTGACTGGACTGTTCTGCACGGCTATGGGGCACATCATCAAGGATGTCATTCACAGAGACATTGTTGGGCTCCAGTCCTCCTTTGATGCCACCTGGGTTGGACTTGTTAGGGCCAGAGCACAGCCCCTACACCTGGTGGACTCCTTTCATACAGTTACCAGGTAGTTGATGGTACAGGAGTCCACACATCCTACATTGTCCTCTCATTGCCTTTCAGCACCGTTCTCCATTCTGGTATTGACAACATACACATCCACCTGCACATCATACCCTATGTCTCAGGATATTATGCAACGTGGCTCATGGACAGGGCACACACAATGAGGGTAGCATACCATAGTACCTACTGCATTTCAGTTACATTTGCCATACCACAGTCCTCAGTCATTGGGCCCCTCGTGTTCAGTATATGCTTCCCTGAGGTACAGACTAGCACAGAGGGACTTTCCCTGCCTAGCTTTACAAACCCCTGCATACAAAGTGCCATGATTGATCCACCAGCTGATACTGACTCCATCCATACAGGTGTCACTGTGACAGATACCCGATATGAATATCATGGCCTCAAGCTGCATGACACAAGGTGCATGAACATCACCTTTGCATTACACCATTCATCCACTGACTATCACATAGGTGGTGGTCCCCTACATACATGTCACATTGTACATGTTTGTAGTACACACATATGTCGCACCCACTCCTGTGGTTACCGTATTGCCACTGTGGCATGGATATCCTTCTACGTGGCCACACTTATCTGTACTGGGTGTGTAGCTGGTACGTAGGCACCCACTGTACCTCTGAACTCAAGAAGTCTACACACATTCAAGGGTACACCACCCCATTTAGGGTGTACCTTACACAACAGCTACAGCTTTACATACCACACCATTAACACGCCATGATGTTTATTGAGCTCCGACAGTTAAAGTATGCGGCTGAACTACGGACACCACGTCTGTACACATTTGCATACTACATACTCAGGGGTGACCTCTGCTGAACAGACAGGGCCCATGTCCACGACAATATTAATGGATATACTCCACATATATGACGTAAGCAAAAGCCACTTTGAGCAACATGCTCATGGATATGTGCACACACGCAACAATGAGTGGGATGTGCTTGAGGGTTACATTCCCAAACCAGTCACTCACCTTGCTTTGGAACATGAGTCCTATGTACATCACGCAGGGACACTCAGTAGCACTGTTCATGTGATACCTCCCTTGGTGGTTGGGAGACACATGTACGCCAGAGATCACTGCAGTGGCTGTACTGTGCAGAGGTGCAGGTAACACATGGCTCTGCTGTTCACAGGGCACTACCCTAGAGGGGTGCCACTGGTGGGAACACTGTAGTTGTGCTTACACATAGAATTGCCAGACTGCATAGTAGCCCACTATGAACCTGTGAAGCTATTACATGTCCTGTGTGCATGGTTACTTGGTAGCCCTTCCATTTAGATTAGCTATCATGCTATTGCAATGTCCCATGCCTACAAGCCATATGTATCCTGTTATTGTACATGCCAATAGACGATACCTTTGGTATGCATGATATGCCTGTTATGCTGTGTAGAATATCTGACATATCTACCTACAATACTATACATTACACATATTTCACATAGTATCCCATAATGCAAAGCATACTTGCACAGCGGGACCACCTTAGACATGTCATTGTCGTTGTATGCCCATACACATGCCTACTGTGACAGTATATCAACATATACTATCCCCTGCTATGGCACGTACTTGTTGGACATACCCTACCACTGATGGCGGGTTGTATGGAAATGTTCTGTTTAAAGCCCTCATGTAGCATCCCTTGTGGTGTGTGTGATGTGTGCCTTGTAGCCCACTGCTGGACGCACAGTTTCTACATGTGTTAGTATGCTCAGCAAGACATCACTACATAAATACCTTTTCCCACTTTATGCATTGCGGACACTATTAATTAATGCAAACCAGGCTATACATACAGTAAATAATTAATAAAAAACATGCTATACATAAACTTACATACCGAGTGTTCTGCATACCTTGTTATCGTTACGGACTTTCGTCTCTATCTCTCTCACACTGCTTAAACAGGTAGTTTGTATGAGCATACGGTTTGAATGTCTAGCAAGTCATCCTTATATACGTCGATACCTGTAACTTGTGGTTTCCTCCCGCCAGTTGGTGTTCCTGAGTGACTAATTACATGCATATCAGCTGTGCAGCTACTCCATTTGCCAATTACGCGCCAACAGTGGGGTATAATTTAATTCTCCACTTGGGCGTTGCCCATTTGCCCTACCTTTGGGGAGATGGCCTGTATTGTGTTTTGTTATGTGTAATTGCAACTGCTATGCATAGAGACAATTATACTTTGGATTCATGTCCCCCGTGGATTGTGTGTGACAGCTAGAGTATGTGGTTCAACATGTGGATGTTCCTGTCATCTCAACATCTGATAACGGACTATTGCAAACAAAACTTGTAATATCGCCTTTTGTTCCATTATATAACGGCTGCAATTTTGCATGGCGCCTTTAATTGTATCTCTCACAAGGTATGTTGACGGTTCTGCAGATGTAATTGACTAACTGGATGTTTGTGCTGTTATTGCAGTCTGTATTGCTATAGTTTCTAGTGTGGGGGATGTCGGTGGGTGTACGTAGCATATACAGGTTTGTGGGGCTTGCATTTCTACATATTCCATATATATATGTGTGTGAGCTCCGTCCCTAATTAAAGAGCTATGAGTTAGTAGACGTATGTTACGGGATTGTACATTGGGCCGTTGTTAATTGGTTTCTATATAGTATGCAGGTGAGGTTGATACTTCCATACCTCCGGAATTGCAGTGATATGTAAAGGGATATGCCTAACTGGCAGCTATCCCGTGTATTTCTGTCCCAGATATTTGCAGTCATTGCAGTTGTGTTGGTAACAGAACCTCTTTGCCATGGGTTGCCACCTTTTCATATGGCCATTGTTGGACACTTTGCGGGAAGCACAGAGGTGTTTACAGGCCAACACATAGCCACGGTCAGTACACAGGTTAGCACATACTTTTATCCTCAATACATACCTATTGTGGGACTTTGGCTACTTATCATATTGCATGTAACATTTACGTTTCTTACATATAGGCATAACTATTTAATGCAACTATTATATTATATATGGGACATAGTAATGTCCTACAATCCCGGACATTTGCCCTTTGTAATGTTTTATGTCAAGACACATCTGCCCAGGGAGGGGCTCTCCCTCCTAATGTGGGACAGGTAGTAACCGTATGCCTACGGCTAGCTATACCCACACCTACCATAATGATCTACCTCCGAGTTGGCACTAGCAGACACATGATGTGGACACACACACACACACACATTACAGTCACATGGAGATGCACACGGCACCCTCAACACACACATACACAGACTACGGCGCTCACAAACACAGTTGAGCACAGTACCTACGTGGACCGCAACACCGGCAGCGGTAACTAAATGTCCCTTCATATCATCATACTATTACTCGCGCTTGTACTGTTCCGGTACTGTGTTCTTTCGGTCTTTCAGCCTCGTGGTTATGCATGTCGGTATGTTGCACATTCCATAGTTGGCAGTATCCTATTTATTTGTACCTCCGAGGTGTTATGAATGTCGTTGACCTATCTATATATATTTGCAGATATCGCTGACTCCGTATATATCAACATATATCACTATATCGCCCTTTCTATCTGTATTATATATATGTATGTATGTGTATATATATATATATATATATATATATATATATATCTCTGACGGGGAAAGTGACAGGCAAGCTACACCTTTCACTGTGTACTTGTTGGTGTGTACTGTCTCCTGGACTCCACACGTTTGTGTCTGTATCTGTCACATTACACACCTGCCGTAGGTTAGGGTTACCAGCTGTCCCACTCTGCGAGGGACAATCCCTCTTTGGGCAGTAGTGTCCTGAAAAATATTTGTGAACATGGCAAATGTCCTGGGATTTTAGAACATACTTATTTCCTATAGTTTATGTAATAGTTGCATAAAACAGTTATTCTGTATCTGAACCACCTATATGTTCTAGAAACAGAATACGTAAGTAAACATTACAAGAATGAGCTTTTATCTAGGCAAAACAGTGAAGTTCTGCATTTTGTACTGGCCGGGTGTATGTGTCGGCCTGCAGACATCTGACGTATGTCCCACATTGGTCATTTGAAGAGGTGTCAACCTTACCATAGGTACATGTTGCCTAGCAATAGTGTTAGGTGATTCTATACATGATTGCGTGTTCTACACCTGGCAGTGGTCGTTTTACACTTCAGAGCAGGCGCTATTAGTACAGGGATGAATAATGCTGGTTTCACCTGTTCTGGACATCATTGACCGTGATCTGCGCGATATTCGGTGTAGCTTATCTCTGTTTCACGCATATCCATATAGTCATATTTAAACATCGCTTACCAGCATTGGGCAATGCATATTCCCAGTAATGTGTGCTAAACATGATCTGCTGACCTGCATCCAACATGCATTACTCGTGCCTTCGGGATTACGTTACATCCCTTGCAGGACGTGGGACCGGGAACATGCACGACGGTCACTGCATTTAACATATGGCCATCTGGGATTTGTACACGTGTTATGTCGTTTTGTATGTGGAGTATACTACGGCTGTTACTCCATACTGCACTCACATGGGTAACTCAGTTAGTTTACATATTGATGAGTCCAGTTAATGGTATGTCCATGTGATGTTTACTGGATGTGCTCCAGCATTGGGTATGTATATCTCAGTGAGCCACACATGATACTGTGCTACACCTTCAAATTACCGTGGGTGGAGCATGCTGGGTGACGAATACCTGTCATGGGTACACCACATGCCTTGACACAACATCCATGATTATATTATGTGCAGCCCCTCATTAACGCAGCAGGGACTCTGTGCAGAACAGTGCTTACACACATGTGCTCCTCTACGTGACAGTTGGTTACTCGATGTTGTTGCGACAGCGGACACTGTTTGCCCCATTTGGTGTATGGCCTCTGACAGTCGGCCATGAACCTACTGTTGTACCTGGGAACCTATACACACAGCACCACCATATGGTGATAGGCGCATGTACTGTTCAGGTGTTGAAATTCCTTGTTCCTATAACTGTTGTGTGTACAGTGTTTGTGGGCTGCCTATGTGGGATTCACACAGTGGGCCACCTATACATTACAATTTACAGGTGGTCGTGTTTGTGTGCCATCCATTTTACTGTGTGTGCAGGTGGAGAGGTGTGTCAGTCCGTAGGGGCCTACACTGTCAGAGTATGTGCTATATACGTTCCCTCTGCCAAGGCGTAGGCATATTGGGCATGCCTCCGTCTGCCTACTGGGGCTGGCACAGTGTGTTCATGGTCTGAATCCCTCTGTGCCTGTGATGGCCTTGGCAATTGCAGTGGGCTATGAGGGCCTTCACCATTTTGTCCCTGCTGCAGCTGTTTCTGCAGGATCATATTATGTAGCATGGCACATACTATGACAATGTGGGCACACGTGCCTGGAGAGTACTGCAAAGCTCCACCAGATGTGTCCAAGCACCGGAACCGTGATTTCAGCATCCCGAACACACGCTCTATGATGATTCTGGTTTGTGCATGTGCCTCATTATGGTGTTCTTGCATGGGTTTGTGTGCATTTCTGATGGGAGTCATCATCCACGGCTCCAGTGCATAGCCAGCATCCCCCACGAGGTGGCCATGTGGGATGTCCCCCCTGACAAATACCTGATACGGCTCTGAGGCATGCCAGATATGGGAGTCATGGTAGCTTCCAGGGCTGCCAGCACACACATCCATGATAATGCCCTGGGCATTGCATACGACCTGGCAGTTGATGGAGTGGAATCCCTTGCGGTTTATGTAGCGCCTACCATGCTCACCAGGTGGTGACTTGATTTGTATGTGTGTGCAGTCTATTGCACCCAGTACCTCCGGGTAGTGTGCCACACGGTGGAAGTGACGCATATTGCTGGCCAACTCCTCCTGAGTTTGGGGGAAGTATATATGCTCATTGGCATGTGGTAACATGGCATCCAGGAACTGGCATAGTAACCTGGATGCTGATGCCTGTGAGATCCCCATTATATCTCCAGTTGGCCTTTGAAAGGTACCTGTGGCTAGTATTCGCATGCTTACACATACCTTCGTGTCCACTGGGATGGGTTCCCCTCTGTTATTTCTGGTTCTCAAGAGTGGCCGGCACAGCTCCACTATTTACTGTAAGATGTCCCTGTCCACCCTGTAACGCTCTACTATCTCCAGATCATGTAGCCCCTGGTAGGTTACCCTTGGTCTGAACACTCTTCTTCTCCTCCAGGGCCTGTGGTGGTTGTCGGCATCATCTTCCACAACACCGTCAGTCTCTAACACATGCTGATGAATCACAGCTATGGCAGCGCCCAACATGTACATTTTAAAAGTTCCCCGTGTGTTTACACCTATGGTGCAGTGTTTGAGAATTCACAGGTGTGTGTAGGGTGCTTTCACACTTTATACTATTGTGCTGTGAACACCGATGATGTCATAGGGTGTGTATGTATGATCGTAGCTACAGGGTATCTTATGTGTTTTACTACCAGAACTACTATTGTGGTGCCTTTGGTGTTGAATTACATTTGGCTGCCGTGGATTACCTCTTGACCTTCCCTTTACATTTCTGCACGTTCCACCTACCATTTTCTGGCATGCATCCAGCAGGCTGCTTTCATTTGTACTTTCCTAGACCTGGCGTATCTTGCATAATGTGTGCTATTGCCGGTCTACTGTCTGTTTGCTTTGCTCTGCTATGACAGATCTCCTATCTTTGCAATCCAATGCCTCCCCTCCTTTCTTTGCATTCCGATGTCTCCCCTATCCTGTTTTGCAGGTTTCTGCGAGCAGACTTGACAGCTGCCATCGATTGGCCGCCATGAGTTGATTGGTGTTGATTGCTCAGTAGTACGCCAATTACCCAACTTCGGCATTTCCTTCTTTTCTTCCCTTGACCTTCCTGTTTGTGCTATTGTTCGCGCCGCGTGCATCCGCTTACTGGGTTTCGAGCACGTTTTCATCCCCGTACACATGCGCTTTTGGGCACCATGTGTGCTCTCAACTAAACGATTCTATACCTTCCTTCCCACCCCTGTCCTGCAGCTTTGCTTAGCAACAGCCAGGCCAGTTTGCATTGCTCCAATGTGCTTGCTGCTACAGTGGCACACCCCTCTGCTGATGTCATGTATCTCCTCTGAGCCACTCCTCGGTATTATAGCTCTGCGCCGTATGGTTCAACCTTCATCTGGCGGGACATTTGCGATTCAGTATTATCTGCCGCATTTGCATGGCATTGACTACTAATTCATAGTTACTGCGCTGAACACTGTCATAGGCCCTTAGCAACCCTTGCACCTTGGTTGTGGTGTTCCATGCCTACCATTGTGTATTATGGTGTAAACCTGATTTGTATTACATTGCGATTTTATGACATTTTTATATATTTTCTTTATGTTCCAGTTTGCGCACACATGCCCTGCGGTTGTACTGTGCGTTACTGTGGACATGACATTAAATGTTGTTTTTTAGGTGTTGTACATCTTTTCTTATGCCATTGGCTGTGTATTTAGCCATTGGCATATGTTAACTTTGTAATACATGAGTCTGGTCCGCTTCCAAAGCTCCGATGTTCTGTTTGGGAAAATGTAAACCATGTTTTTTGGTTTACATTTTTGTGGGATTACGCTACACCTGCACCACTTCATGAATCACTATCTGCCTTCATTTGCATGGTGCGACACTGCGCATGGGGTGATTAGCATACCTATGCCGAGGGCTGCGCAGTTCTGGCGTACGCCGGTAGTGCGCGTGGTATTGGATTGTACCTGAATCGCTCGACGGCCATATTTGGCGTTATTCCGCCTGCACCTGGCGCAAGCTTCATGAATCCCAGGGTGTATTTATATAGTGTAGGCAGGAAGGGTGTGATACTATGGTCCAGAATATATGCAGAGAGAGGCTAAATATAACTGATAAAAATTAGGTATGGCTATATCAAAGGGAAAAAAGTACAAAATTAGCAGAGGAAAGAACAGCAAAATAAATAGCAGGGGTTTACTGTGTGCAGTAATGGTGCGGTGGGACAGAGCACTTTCATCGGCTAATGGGAAATAAGACCTGCTTTGCAGGATAGGGACAGTGTGAAACAGGTTGGAACATTGAAAAGATGAAAGAGGGAGTATGGAGGTCCCTTTGCGGTGTACTTACTGGGAGACTGAGGTCAATTACAGTTACTCAGAAAAAAATTGCTTTCATCAGTAGTAGATCATTAGAACAACGTGGCAGCAGATTGCCAAGTAAAATAACTGCCCAGGCAAATTAGTCACATGAAAAACAATGACCCATAACAACAGGTTACAAAAATTCCCTTCTGTATGACTTCAATTTTAAAAACTTTTAATAGACAAAATACCATTCATCCCAGGAAGTGTCCTTGCTTTTAACAATATCTATTACTCAAGTTCTTTTTTATCTAATAAACTTCTAACGTCTCCACTTTGAGAGTTTTAACTCTGTATGATCTAAAACAAAAAGTAAACTTTTTTAAAATTACGACATTGAACACTGCATCTGTACAGGGCATTATTAGTGCACTTGTTTTTGATTTCATTCATATGCTTGTAAATCTTTTATTTAGCTTATGTAAGGATTTACTAGCATAAAACACTTCACAGGAAAGTATTGAATTTTCAACTTGAATGCCCTGTCTGAACCTCTGACACTTACAAAAGAACTGTCCTGAATGTACAAAGGCTTGTGACTGTTTGGTAACACCACCCTTTTTTAAGTTCTTGATACACTCAAATCTTTTGATAAAATGGGACTATCCCCCACTGATGCAGAAAGCTCATTATGGCCTCTTAAAATATTCCAGATGTCATATAAAATGTTCCCAGCTACCTCTAAAGAAAAAGCATTACTCCAGTAAGTGATCTTTTTAAGAGCAGCATCATCCAAAGCGCTCTCCACCATGCTTCTTTCACAAAATAGCTCATGTAAAGAATTCACTTAAGAATAAAAGGCATTATCGGTCATAACTAGATGTGATACTCTGACTGCCTGACATTTGACGACATTAATTTAAATAAAGGTTAGATGCATGCAAATAAAAAATGGGCATAAGTCTCTTACCTATAAATGCTAGAAATGAAACAACAGATGAGGATGTCCTTTAAGAGGGAACTCCAAATAAATTGCATTTATCAGTAGACTAGCTGAAAAATATGTTCAAAAATTAAGTATTCTGCAAGAAAGAAAACTTGTTAAACCACCAAGAGTCTCAGACCAGGTGAGCATGATATCATCAGTGTAATGCCCATAAAATAAGTGTTTACACCATTCACTATTAGAAAGAAATTTCCTTTCCCATGTGAACAGGGTCAAATTAGCAAATGAGAGAGCTACTCCTGCTCCCAGTGCCACCCCCACTGACCTGCCAGTAGCACCAGTCATTAAACATGAAGGAAATTATCAAAATGAAATCCATAAAAAAGGTAAATGGCATTAATTTGCTGATTTTTGCAAGACTACTACATAAAAAAATCCCTAAAAAACTCCAAACTAAGGTTGTGTGGAGTGACTGTGTCAAGGTCCTTAATATCAGCAGTCACAAGCAGTTTCTATCAAAAGGTGTAATTTGAAATTGTTGTCTTCATTTGGTCTTCAACCTGTGGGTACAGGCACTGACATCGGTGCTGAGTCGGCCATATCCAAGCTATGGTGCTGAAACTGAGCTCCTCCCTACCCCAGATCTCGTTTGCCGCCATTCGAGCAACAGCGGGTCGACTGAGCTCTTCATTTTTGAGCGTTTTTTCTATCCAATATAGCCTTTTTGCAAGTACTGTTTTCTTTTATGATAGGTTTTTTTCCTTTACCCTACCCTCACTCTCTTTGTGATATAAAAAAAAATTCATTTTTGGACTTTCAGCATCCCTTTCTGACCTGATGTCCTTCATGGATGCATCTGCAGTCATAACAAATGGGTTGTCCTGTCGTCAGGCAGCCGATTGATCCAGTCCAAAGTCTGGGTCCGGCTTCGCTGATGTCGCACTTCACCCGGCGTCATCTCTGCTGGTCTTGGTATAAAGGCATCAGCGGCGCCGGCGCCAGTCTTTCTTCTTCTTGCCGTGCGGAAGCAGAGAAGCTTGCGTAAGTGCCGGTCGGTCAGATCCAGAGATTACTACTACGAATACTACTTCAAGACTTCTAAGCTAAAGCTGGTACCCGTTGGGGACTCTTTCTTGCCTCAGCCGATGTCAGAAAAGTCAATAACTGTTTAACTTGTGGGAAACAAATACCTCATAAAGATTTCCACTCTTACTGTTTGCCTTGTTTAGGCCCAGACCACGGCGTAGCAGCCTGTTCGCCTGTGCTTCCTTCAACCGACGGCTTAGGCGTCGGTCGGAATTTGCTGAACAGTTTTCGCTCAGATTTTGCGTACATTATGCCGTCGGATCCTCCGACTACCCAAATTGTTAAAAAGCAAAGAAAAGACAGACACTTCGCGGTCCGCGGTTTCGGCGAAACCACGGTTAAGCAAACAGCGAGTGTCTCGGTTTCGGCGAAACCGAGAAAACTGATCAATCTTCAGCGAATCCATGACTACTACTGAGGCTCCTGCTACCTTACCTGAATCAGCCTCAGAAATTTTGCCTACAACTGTGGTTCCTAGTGACTTATCAGACACCATCCCTTTGGATGTCTCTACCCCAGCACGTGGTGCTGCTAGGCCTCCTGCAGCCATGTCTATTAAGGCCTTTGCCAGGGCTAAAGCAGCCAAATCTGCTAAATCAGTGCCTGTTAAACCCCCCTCAATCAGGCCCACTTCTAGTTCACAAATGCTTACTCTGGCAGAAGATTTAATATCCTTAATTAGGGATCCCAATCTCACCCAGACAGGGCCTCTCAGCCCCAGAAAAGAGACCTAGAGCAGAGCCCCCTGAGCCTGTGTCCTCTGATGATTCTGCGGATGACTCAGACATTACAGACCAGCCAGAGGCTCCTTTTTCCAATTATGAAGACTCCGATGCTGAAGAATCCATTCCAGCTGCCTCTCCACCAGAGGAATTCTCCTTTGGGAAACCTTACATGCCATGAGAGAACAATTCCAATGGCAGGGACAGGATTTCTCAGATTCAAGAAAAAGGCTTAGGACTTTTCTGCACTTACCACAACATAGGCCCTTAGCTATACCTCCTGTCCTGTCTGTTGTGGACGATGCATTTAATGATGTGCGCTGCACCTGATTCTTACCTCCAGCCCCTGCCAAACCAGATAGATTTTACAGGGTGCCAGACACTCATCACCACCTATACAAGGCCCCACTTGCAGACCCCGAAACTATATCCCAGGGGCCTAAGGCAGTAGCCTGGACCACAGCAAAACCCCCTATTCCCTCTGAAAGGGAATCCAGGTCCTTAGAGAGATGGGGGAAAAAAGTCTACACCTCTGCTACTCTCTCAGCTAGAGCTTTAAACTGTCAGTTTCACATGATCCAATACCAAGAGTTTATGCTTGATCAGTTAATTAAAAAGCTGTCCTCTGATGAATCTTTAGATAAGAAATATGTATTAGAAATGGTGAATAACATCCAACAGGTTAGTAACCATTCGTTAAAATGTGGCTATGATGCACTGGAGGCTTCATTTAGATCAGCCATGACTGGCACAGTGATAAGAAGGCATGCATGGTTGAAAGAACAGGTCTTACCTGATCATGTTAAAGCTAAGCTATTGGATGCTCCTATGGATAAGGCCAGTCTATTTGGGGAACCTGCCCAGCAGGTTATGAAGAAAATGGAAGAGAAGGCAAAATCTGTAGAAACAGTTAAAGATTTCCTACAGGTTCAGCCTCCAAGATTTAGCAGGAACTGGCCTGCCAAAAATTGGTCCTTTCCTGACTCCACAAGATCACAAAGGGGCAGGAACAGACGCTCTAGGGGCAGAAATCAATCCAGAGGAGGTGCCTACAGAGGACGACAGTGACAAGGCAATAACCGAGGTACAGACACAACCACTGCCACTGCAACAGGACAATCACAGTGACTTGGTTCTGATTCCGCCTACCAGGGAGCAAATAGCAGCACCATTAGGCGGAAAGTTAGCCTTATTCTCGAAAAATTGGCACTACATCACAAAAGACAAGTGGATTTTGCAAACCATAGACCAAGGCTACCGGTTCCACTTCCACACTTTACCAGTAAAAGAGGAATGCCAAACCTGCCCCAAATCAAAAAATAGAAGCCCTGCACCAAATAGCGGAATTAACAAAGATGAGAGCTGTGGAAAGAGTACCAATGACAGAACAGGGCAAAGGATTCTACTCCAGACTCTTCCTAGTACCAAGAAAAGAGAAAAACTGGAGACCTATTCTCGACCTGTCCATCTTAAACACATACATCATTGTCCCAAAATTCAAAATGCTGACCCTACAGCAACTTCTTCCCATGCAGGGCAAGGAGTGTTGGCTGGTAACTCTAGATCTCAAGGAGGCATACCTGCACGTCCCCATTCGACCAAATTGCAGAAGATACCTCAGATTTCTTGCAGGATCAGAGCATTATCAATTCTCAGCATTACCCTTTGGCTTATCTACTGCCCAGAGTATTCACAAAATGCCTGGCATCAGTAATCGCTCACTGCAGAGTACAGGGAATCCAAATTTATCCATACCTGGACGACTGCCTGTTACAAGCGGACAACAAAAGCAAGCTGACAACAGATTTACAAAGGGTCATTTACTTGCTTCAAGCCCTGGGATACACAGTCAATTTACAAAAGTCAAGGCTGATACCATCCCAGACAAGCACTTTCCTCCCCCCGGAATTGGACACAGTAAAACAAATGGCATTCCTAACTGCAGAAAAACAAAAAGAGCTTCCTCTTTACTTCTTGGCATTAACAAAGCAGAACAAACTAACAGCAAGAAAAGTTCTGCAGGCCTTGGGCTTCATGGCATCATGCATAATCTTGGTCCCACATGCCAGACTGCATATGAGAAAGTTACAGTGGTACGTAAAGAATTTATGGTCTCAACACAGGCACAGCTTAGAAACAGAAATACCACTAATCCCATGCTTAAAACAGGAGTTCCTATGGTGGGCTCAGGCATGCCAGTCAAACCCAGGCCCTACCCTTCCACAACTTCCGAGCAAGCCAAACCATCACAACGGACGCCTCAGACCTAGGATGGGGGGCACACATGCTGGACAAATGCGTACAAGGACTGTGGACTCAGGAACAGCTGCACCTGCACATAAACCAAAAAGAGATGCTGGCAGTAAAACTGGCAATGCTAAAATTCAGACCATTCCTCAAAGAAGGCCATTTGATGATAAGGACAGACAACACCATAGTCATGTGGTACATCAACAAACAGGGAGGCACTCATTCATACCCCCTATGCAGAATGACTTTGGACCTTTGGAATCTGGCTCTAAGCTACAACATCCAGTTACAGGCAATATTTGTACCCGGAAAAGAGAACACCCTAGCAGATATTTTAAGCAGAACCACCTCGGATGCTCACGAATGGATGCTACACCCGGACATCTTCAAGGCCATCACAAAGAAATGGGGAATGCCACAAATAGATCTATTCGCTTCCCCACAAAATCACCAGCTCAAAAAATTCTGCACAAGGACATTCCACCCACTTGCATGGAAGGTGGACTCTCTATCCTTCAGCTGGAAAGGCCTGACAGCATATGCATTTCCACCTCTTCCCTTGATGCACAAGGTACTACTGAAAATCAAAGAGGAACGTCCAAGGATAATTCTGATAGCTCCGAACTGGCCAAGACAACACTGGTACCCATTGCTGAGGAGCATGTCTCGGGAGAAAATGTGGTCAATACCCCTGATGCCTCTGATGTTAACCCAGAACAGCTACAGCATCATACATCCAAACCTAAAAACCTTGCAACTGACTGCCTGGAACATCACATAGCAGTAACTAACCCAGACCTTTCACAAAGGGTTAAAGACATTATCCTTGAAGCCCGCAGACCTTCAACAAGAAGGAACTATGCAGGAAAATGGAAAAGGTTCGTCATTTGGAGTACTGAAAGAGGAAAAGATGTGTCGAACATAGATATTGCTAACATTCTGGAGTACTTGGCAGAGCTTCTACATACAGGCCTGTCCTATTCCTCCATCAAGATACATGCATCAGCTATCTCATCAGAATACAGCTTTGATCCTCCTGTCTTTTCACATCCTCTACTCAGGCAGTTCCTCAGAGGGATCAAGAATGTAAAACCTCCTAGGAAGCCACCATTACCAGCATGGGACTTGAATTTTGTACTAGAAAAATTGACACTCCTCCGTTTGAACCAGCAGCAACAGCAGATCTACAACACCTGTCATGGAAAACTGCTTTCCTACTGGCTATTACTTCAGCAAGGAGGGTTTCGGAACTACAGGCCTTAATGGCAGTGCAACCCTTCCTAATCTTCCATCAAGATAGGGTGTCCATGAGAACTAATCCTACATTTATGCCTAAGGTGGTATCCAGAGTGTCTTTAAACCAGGCAATCCACCTACCTACCTTCTTTCCCGACCCACAAAACAGAGGTGAAAGAATGCTGCATACCTTGGATGTACATAGACAGTTACGCTACTACCTGGACAGAACCAAAGGTAACAGAAAAACTGACCAGCTCTTTGTAGCCTATGCAACAGGAAGGGAAGGAAAAGCAATTTCCAAACAGACAATCTCCAAATGGATAGGAAATTGCATAAGATTCTGTTACTCCTACCATGGAAAACCAGTTCCACAGAACATAAGACCTCATTCTACAAGGGCTACAGCCACTACCACAGCTTTCTTAAGAGGAGTGGCAACCAAGGACATTATTGAGGTGGCTACTTGGACCTCCGTGCATACATTTGCCAAGCATTATAATTTACCTCTATATTCTAGATCCCGAGCAGGGTTTGCCACTGCTGTACTGCAAGGGATCCTGACTACACCATAATTTTTATTCCTCCTCCCCTAGTTTGGCTATGGTATTCTACCCATTTGTTATGACTGCAGATGCATCCATGAAGGACATAGTACAGTTTTGTACCTACCATAAACGTAGATGTCCGAACTGGATAGCATCTGCAGTCAGGATTACCTCCCTCCTTCCCTCTGTGGTACTCCTAGGGTATTTACCCTCCTAATAGCTAGCTGGGGGGGGAGTCTCTTATGGTGTATTTGTTTGTATATATGTACATACATGTTTATTTTTTGTGTTTGCCTTCTACTATTTTGGAAACATTGGCATTATCCAAAATTTAGCTTTCCAAGAGGGCAATTGGCATCTGGGGCAAGAAACACTGAGGAAAATGGCGTCGGCTGATGCCTTTATACCCGAAGACCAGCAGAGATGACGTCGGGTGAAGTGCGACATCAGCCGAAGCCGGACCCAGACTTTGGAATCCGGCCGACCGAAGGGCTGCCTGGCGACAGGACAACCCATTTGTTATGACTGCAGATGCTATCCAGTTCGGACATCTACATTTATGGTAGGTACAAAACTGTACTTTTTCTTTAGTCTGTGTTGACATGGCTGAAATATCTGATAAGGACAAGACTGTGGGTTTTAAAAAGTGTATTGGGTGTGGACACAAGCTTTCCCCTTCGGATGCCCGCACCTTGTGCATTGTGTGTTTGGGCTCCAGCCACCTGGACAATGAGTGCTCCATTTGTCCGGGTTTCAATGCCCGTACTCTCAATGACAGAAGGAATAAACTTATTTTAAAAGGCCTGTTACCTAGTTCTACTTCTGTGGGCGCTTGGGTTTAACCTCCCTCTAAATCATCCAATGTAAAAAGGAGGGAACAGCATAAGAAGGATGAGAGGGAAAAAGAGAGAGAGAAAAGTCCAGAAGCAAGGATAGACCTGTGGAAAAACAAAAACTGCTGGATTCTTCCCTGTCTACTGGGGAACCTTCCCCAAAAGCCAGGCCTAGGCTGTTTTTGCACAGATTTTCTCCTGAACATCCCAAGATCCTTTTAGCCTCGCACAGGCACTCTTCCAGCCCTGAGTTCATAGGTTCATAGGTTCATACTAGGCTATCTGCCCTAGGGCATTTATAAGCCTAGCCAGAGTGTGTGTGTGGCTTTCACCACCCCTTAGGATGAGAATACTATACCCATTAGTTTGCTGTGCCTCTGTCCAGCAGTGACACAGAGATGATTCCCGGGGTAAACCTACGATCTCCCATCCACTCGTCAAGATTTCTCTTGAACAGAGTCAGTGAGGGGCTCTGCCTCACATGGACTGGGACTCTGTTCCATAGTGTAGGGAGTCTCTGGGTGATGAATCTGTCCCTCCAGCACGTCCTATTTATATCCGTGTTGAGGTTTAAGTCTCTTGCTCTCGTGGCTCTGGTGGATTTGGATTTTTGAGGTGGAGCATGTCCATTAATTCGAGTTGGACATGGCCTTGTATGTCAGGCACAGATCACCTCTGAGCAGACGGTATGCGACTGAATAGAGCTGGAGTTTCTTCAGTCGGGCAGTGTATGACATATGTTTGAGCCCCTTTATCCTTTTGGTGAGGAACTTTTGGGGTCTTTCCAACTGCTGCAGGTGTCGGGTAAGGTACATTCGAATGGGCGTTGTACTCAATCATTGGTCTGATAAGTGAAGAGTACTGGGGTACAATGACCTCTCCTGATCTGGATGTGAATCCCTTCATGATCAGGTGGGCAATGTAGAAGGTCTTCCTAACCACTTTGGCAATGTGAGTGTCAAAAGAGAGGTTACTGTCAACTTGGGTCCCCAGGTCCCTGATAACTTCTTCCGTGTTTAATGGATTACCACCTATGTGGTAATTAGGGTTACCTTGTTTTTCCCAAAGGGTATGACTATACATTTTTTGGCATTTAGCTTAAGGCCATGGCTCTGGCACCAGTTATCCATTTCTATGAGACCTCTCTGGAGGATGTCTGTGTCTGATGGAGTGTCAATTATGGTGCCCAGTTTGCAGTCATCTGCAAATTTTGTCAGCCACAATCCCCCTATGTTTGCCTGCACTTCAGAAAAATAAATGCCGAACAAGAGGGGGCCCAGGACTGAGCCCTGTGGGACACCGCTCGTGACTGGCTTAGAGTCTGACATGGCACCAGCAACTCTAACCCTGTGGATGTCCTTCAAGGGTGCATCTGCAGTCTTTACAAATGGGTTGTCCTGTCGTCAGGCAGCCCTTCGGTCGGCCGGATTCCAAAGTCTGGGTCTGGCTTCGGCTGGTGTCGCACTTCACCCGACGTCATTGCGGCAGTTATTCGGGTATAAAGGCATCAGCCGACGCCATTTTCCTCAGTCTTTCTTGCCGCGTGGCCAAGCAGAAGCTGTTCGCAAGTGCCGGTCGGTCAGATCCAGAGATTACTACTACCGAATACTACTTGAAGACTTCTATAAAGCTAAGTACCCGTTGGGGACTCTTTCTTGCCTCAGCCAATGTCAGAGAAAGTTAATAACTGTTTATCTTGTGGGAAACAAATACCTCATAAAGATTTCCACTCCTATTGCATACATTGTTTAGGCCCAGACCACGGCGTAGCAGCTTGTCTAGCCTGTGCTTCTTTAACGGCGGACGCCAGGCGTCGTTCGGACTTTGCGAACAGATTTTCGGCCCGATTTTGCCTACATTATGCCGTCGGATCCTCCGACTACGCAAATAACCAAAAAGCAAGAAAGGACCGACACTCGCGGTCCGCAGTTTCGGCCGAAACCGCGGTTAAGCAAACCACGAGTGTCTCTGTTTCGGCCGAAACCGAGCAAGCAGTTCTTTCTTCAGCCGATAACATGCCTTCTACCGAGGCCTCTTCTAACCTGGTAGAAACGGCTTCTGAAATCCAACCTTCTGTTGCGGTTTCACAGGATTTATCAGACACCATTCCCCTGGATATTTCAACCCCTGCACGTGGAGCTGCTAGGCCTCCTCCAGCTATGTCTATTAAGGCCTTTGCCAGGGCTAAAGCAGCCAAAGCATCAAAACCTGTGCCTGCCAAGCCCCCTCTCACAGGCCCAGCACCAGCTCCCATATGCTTTCTTTGGCTGAGGATCTCATCTCTTTAATTCAGGAGCCCAGCCTCATCCAGACAGGGCCTCTCTCCTCCTCCAGAAAAGAGGCCTAGAGCAGAGCCCCTGAGCCAGTGTCCACAGATGATTCCTCTGATGACTCAGAACATACAGACCCTCCTGAGGCTTCTTATTCTCCTTACGAAGACTCTGATGCTGAGGAGTCCATCCCTTCAGCCTCTCCTCCTGAGGAATTTTCCTTTGGGGAAACCTTGCATGCTATGAGGGAACAATTTCAGTGGCAGGGCCAAGATTTCTCAGACTCTAGAAAAGGCTTAGGACCTTTCTACATTTGCCACAGCATAGGCCCTTAGCTATACCTCCAGTTCTTTCTGTTGTTGATGATGCATTTAATGATGCTTGCACTGCTCCTGACTCTTTACCTCCGGCCCTGCTAAGCCCGATAGGTACTACAGGGTCCCGGACTCTCATCACCACTTATATAAGGCTCCTTTTGCAGATCCAGAGACTATCTCCCAGGGTCCTAAAGCTGTAGCAGCTACTTCTTCTAAAACCCCTCCCTCTGAAAGGGAATCCAGGTCCTTAGAGATGGGGTAAAAAGTTTACACCTCTGCTACTTTGTCAGCTAGAGCTTTGAACTGCCAATTTCATATGATTCAATATCAAGAGTTTATGCTTGACCAGTTAACTAAAAGCTGTCCTCTGAAGAATCTTTAGATAAAAGTATGTTCAAGAAATGGTACATAACATACAGCAGGTTAGTAACCATTCTTTAAAATGTGGCTATGATGCACTGGAGGCTTCCTTTAGATCAGCCATGACTGGCACAGTTATCAGGAGGCATGCATGGTTGAAAGAACAGGCATTACCAGACCATGTCAAATCAAAGCTTTTGGATGCACCTATGGACAAGGTCAATTTATTTGGTTCCCCTGCACAGCAGGTACTAAAAAAGATGGAAGAGAAAGCAAAATCTGTGCAAACAGTGAAATATTTCTTACAAGTTCAACCTCCAAGGTTTAGCAGGAACTGGCCCTCCAAGAATTGGTCCTTTCCGGACTCCTCTAAGGCACAAAGAGGCAGGAATAGGCGCTCTAGAGGCAGAAACCAATCCAGGGGTGCGTACAGGGGTCGCCAGTGGCAGGGTAACAACCACCGAGGCACGGATACAGCCACCACCACTACAACAACTCAATCACAGTGACTTGGCGGTGGCACCGCCTACCAGGGAACAACTAGAAGCACCCTTAGGCGGAAAGCTAACCTTATTTTCAAGAAACTGGCACTGCATTACAAGAGCAAAATGGATTTTGCAAACTATAGACCAGGGTTACAGGTTCCATTTCCATACTCTACCAGGAAAGAGAGGAATGCCAAACCTACCACCTACTCAAAGGGCAGAAGCTCTAAAACAAATATCTCAATTATTAAGAATGAGAGCTGTGGAAAAGGTACCATCTATGGCGCAAGGAAAGGGATTTTACTCCAGACTCTTCCTGGTACCAAGAAAAGAAAACAAATGGAGGCCTATTCTAGACCTGTCCGCTTTAAACACATTCCTCATTGTTCCAAAATTCAAAATGCTAACCCTACATCAGCTTCTTCCCATGCTGGGCAAGGAGTCTTGGCTGGTAACTCTAGATCTCAAGGAGGCATACCTGCACGTCCCCATAAGACCAATTTGCAGAAGATACCTCAGATTTCTTGCAGGATCAGAGCATTATCAATTCTCAGCATTGCCCTTTGGCTTATCTACTGCGCCCAGAGTGTTCATGAAATGCCTGGCATCAGTAATCGCTCATTGCAGACTTCAGGGGATTCAAATCTATCCCTACCTGGACGACTGCCTGATACAAGCGGACAACAAAACAAACTAACAGAAGACTTACAAAGAGTCATCTACCTGCTGCAAGCCCTGGGATATACAGTCAATACAAAAAAGTCAAGGCTGATTCCATCCCAAAGAATAACCTTTCTGGGTGCAGAACTGGACACATCAAAACAAATGGCATTTCTATCTGCAGAAAAGAAAGAGCAACTTCCTCTCTACTTCTTGGCATTATCAAAGCAGAACCATCTAACTGCAAGAAAAGTGCTACAAGCTCTAGGCTTCATGGCATCCTGCATTATCATGCCAGGCTGCATATGAGAAAGCTACAGTGGTACCTAAAGAATTTGTGGTCCCAGCACAAGCACAGCCTAGAAACCAAAATTCCAATGATCCCATGCCTGAAGCAAGAGTTCCTATGGTGGGCTCAGGCCTGCCAATCAAACACAGGATTGCCCTTCTACAAAAGGCAACCAAGACAAACCATCACGACAGATGCCTCAGACCTCGGTTGGGGGGCACACATGCTGGACAAGTGCATTCAAGGCCTATGGACTCAAGACCAGCTGCATCTGCACATAAATCTAAAAGAAATGATGGCAGTAAAATTGGCAATCCAGGCATTCAGACCTTTTCTCCAGGAAGGCCAGTTGATGATAAGGACAGACAACACCACAGTTATGTGGTACATCAACAAACAGGGAGGCACACACTCATACCCTCTATGCGGCTGGCACTGGACCTATGGGATGTGGCTCTGAGCTACAACATTCAGTTACAGGCAATTTATGTACCAGGGAAGGAAAACATTCTAGCAGACATATTAAGCAGAACTACAACAGATGCCCACGAATGGATGCTGCATCTGGACATCTTCAAAACCATCACAAGAAAATGGGGATTACCACAAATAGACTTGTTTGCATCCCCATTCAATCACCAGTTGAAGAAATTCTGCACAAGGACTTACCACCCCCTTGCTTGGAAGGTGGACTCCCTATCTTTCAGTTGGAAAAGCCTGACAGCATACGCATTCCCACCACTTCCTTTGATGCACAAGGTGCTTCTGAAGATCAAAGAGGAACATCCGAGGATCATTCTGATAGCCCCAGACTGGACAAGACAACATTGGTATCCACTACTGAGGAGCATGTCCCGGGAACAAATATGGACACTGCCCCTGATCCCATTACTGCTAACACAGAACAACTACAACATCCTGCATCCAAGCCTAAAAACTCTGCAGCTAACTGCCTGGAACATTACATAACAGCAATTAACCCAAATTTATCCCAAAGGGTTAAAGACATAATCCTGGAGGCTCGTAGACCTTCAACAAGAAAGAATTATGCAGCAAAATGGAAAAGATATTTCATCTGGAGTACTGCAAAGGGGCAAGATGTGACACTGGTGAACATAGCCAACATCCTGGAGTACTTGGCGGAGCTCTTCCATACAGGCCTGTCCTACTCTTCCATCAAGATACATGCATCAGCTATTTCAGCAGAATACAGCTTGGATCCTCCTGTCTTCTCATCCTCTGCTCAGACAGTTTCTGAGAGGAATTAAAAATGTAAAACCTCCCAGGAAACCTCCATTGCCAGCATGGGACTTGAACTTTGTGCTAGAAAAACTGACTCTTCCTCCTTTCGAACCAGCAGCAACAGCAGAATTACAATACTTATCCTGGAAGACTGCTTTCCTGCTGGCAATAACTTCAGCAAGAAGGGTCTCTGAACTACAGGCATTAATGGCAGTGCAACCCTTCCTGATCTTCCATCAAGATAGAGTGTCCATGAGAACAAATCCTACATTTATGCCTAAGGTGGTATCCAGAGTCTCTTTAAATCAGGCTATCCACCTTCCTACATTCTTCCCAACCCACAGAACAGGGGAGAAAGGCTCTTACATACCTTGGATGTACACAGACAATTACGCTACTACCTGGACAGGACAAAAAATAGAAAAACTGACCAGCTTCTGGTAGCAAATGCAACAGGAAAGGAAGGAAAACCAATTTCTAAACAGACAATCTCCAAATGGATAGGAAATTGCATTAGATTTTGTTACTCCTACCATGGAAAGAAAACTCCAGAGAACATCAAGCTTCACTCCACAAGGGCTACAGCCACTACCACAGCTTTCTTACGAGGAGTGGCTACCAAGGACATTATAGAGGCTGCTACTTGGACCTCCGTGCATACATTTGCCAAGCATTATAACTTACCTCTATACTCTAGATCCCGTGCTGGTTTTGCCACTGCTGTTTTGCAAGGGATCCTAACTACACCATAATCTATTCTCTTTTCCTCCTCCCCTAGTTTAGCTATGGTATTCTACCCATTTGTAAAGACTGCAGATGCATCCTTGAAGGACATAGTACAGTTTTGTACCTACCATAAATGTAGATGTCCGAGAGGAATGCATCTGCAGTCAGGATTACCCACCCTCCTTTCCCCTCTGAGGTACTCCTAGGGTGTTTGCCAATCTTCAGCTAGCTGGGGGGGATCTATTATGGTGTATTTGTTTGTATATATGTACATACATGCTTATTTTGTGTGTTTGCTCTCTACTATTTGGAATCTTTGGCATTTATCCAAATTTAGCCATCCAAGAGGGCACCTGGCATCTGGGGCAAGAAACACTGAGGAAAATGGCGTCGGCTGATGCCTTTATACCCGAATAACTGCCGCAATGACGTCGGGTGAAGTGCGACACCAGCCGAAGCCAGACCCAGACTTTGGAATCCGGCCGACCGAAGGGCTGCCTGACGACAGGACAACCCATTTGTAAAGACTGCAGGTGCATTCCTCTCGGACATCTACATTTATGGTAGGTACAAAACTGTACTGTTCTGTCCTTGAGCCAGTTTGCAACCCATCTTGTGACATATGGGTTTAAATCTAGGCTGGTGAGCTTTTCTATGATGCCCGAGTGGGGTATTGTGTCGAACGCTTTTGCTAGGTCAAGGTAGGCTGTGTGAACTGCCTTACCCTCATCAATGGCCTTAGTGATTGTTTCAAAAAAGTCGACCAAGTTCAAGAGGCAGGATCTGCCCCTGACAAAGCCAAATTGGGTAGGATCCAGTGTCTGTAGGTCCCCTATGTCTTTATTTATGAGTTCCATTATGATCCTCTCCATAGCTTTGCAGACAAGGCTCGTCAAGCTTATGGGGCGGTAATTTCCAGGGTCCGTAGAAGCACTGCCTTTGTGGAGTGGGACCACAGTTGCCGTACGCCATTCTTTGGGTACTTATCCTGTAGTAAGGCTAAGATTAAACAGCAGCCTTATGTGTGGGTTTAGTTCCTCATTGAGTTCATGTAGCACACAGCCGGGGACACCGTCCGGTCTCATTGATGCTGTGTTTTTTGCTTTAGAGAGCAGCTCTCACCTGGGCATCTGAGATGTTTGGGAGGCTAGACTCTGGTGGGATAGATATTTCTCCTTTTGGGAATTAGCACTGAACCTGTCTGCCAGTATGTTGGCAATGTCTGTGGGTTCAGTGATTTTTGTATCATTTTGGACTAATTCTGAGCATATCTGGGAGTTTCCACCCAGGTTTCTAACATAGCTAAAGAAGGCCTTATGATTGTCTTTTGTGTCTTTAGCGATTTTTCTTTCAAAGTTGGCCTTGTATGATTTTATGAGTGATCATAGTTCTTTGCTAGTATTGATCACAGATGCCTTCCCTTTTAGGGATTTTGCTCTGTCATGTAGTAGCTTTCTCCTCTTGTTGTAGAGTTTGTTTATGGCTGGGGTCCACCAGACCGGGCGCCTGCCTTTGGTGGAAAGGGTCTTGATTTTATTAGGGATTGCTTGATCCATACATTCCTGGAGGTGCTCGTAGAAGGCATTTGTAAGGGTTTCAGCAGCGTGGGTTGTGGTTTCCACTGGCTCGGGGGCCTTGAAGATACCACTCAGTCTTAAGAAGTGTGAAGTTTGCTTTTGAGAAGTTCTTCACTGTGGTCTTTTTGCTGGGGTTATGGGCGGGATGTGGATCTCCAGTGAGATTAATTTATGGTCTGATCTCACCAATGAGGGATATACTTCCAGTGTGGAGCATTTTGTCCCCATGTTTGTGATGATCAGGTCTAGTATATTTTCTCCTCTTGTGGGAATGGTGACTAGTTGTTCCATAGCATTTGAGTTTATGAACTCCAGGAACCTTTGGGCTAGGGTGTTGGGGCTTGAGTAATGTTCCCAGTCTATGTTTGGGTAGTTGAAGTCACCCAATATGATGGTGTTTGGAGAGACATTCATACTCTCCAGTGTCTTCAGGAAGGCTGTGTGGATTTCCTGAGTTTGAGAGGGTGGTCTGTAGCATGCTACAAACTGTAGGGCAGTTTTACCTATGGTTAATTGCACCTGGATGGTCTCCGATGCTTCGTGCGTTGCCACTAACCTGGAGGTGTAGGTATCCTTTATGAATATGGGTACTTCCCCTCCTTTTGTGGTTTGGTCCGGATTTTGGGGCCGGAACGCATGATATGAGGTATAACCTGATAGTGCAGGGGTGCTCTCAGGAGCCTTGAACCAGGTTTCAGTCACAGCACAGACATCGATGTTCTCCATACTGAGGAGGGCTTCGAGGGCGTGCATCTTGAGGTTTAGACTTCTGGCATTGAGCAGTATTACCCTTAGTTTTTTTCCATTTTTGTTTTCTAGGGCGGTAGGTTTATCATTTGAGCCTTGCCTAAAAAAGGCACTATGGGGGTGGCAAGAGCCTTTGCCAATATCCGGAAGCCCAGGGGTGACAGGTGCAAGCCGTCCCTTGCGAAGCAGCGTTGCTTGTCAAGCATGTCATCCCAGGCAGACAGACATTGGATCCCCTTAGAATGACACCAGTAATTAAGCCAATTATTAAAGCTGATCATTTTGTCTCTGTATTGTGGCAAAAATCACGCAAAAGCGCGCTAAAGCGGGCTTTATAGCAGGGGGTTGAAAAGAGCTAGGAATTGACCCAAAATGGCCAATAGACTACAATTTTCTGGCTGGAACCACTGCTCTAGGGACAAATAGGCTGCTCAGTGCTCCCCACTCCCACTGGTGAACAAAGAAGCTTCCCTTTATTCAAATAAGGATACGGAATAGCACAGGAACCAAGCCAAAGCCCAGAGATCAGCAAACTCTGAAGACTGGACTATTCTAGTTCAGTAAGGTGGGAAAACAAGATATTTTTTTGCAGAAAATAGAGGAAAAACAGACAGTAAATGCTATAAATGCTTTTAAACGGCTAGCGCACTTGAGTGTGTTAGCCTACAGGTAAAATTAAGCAACAAATAACTTTTTTAAAGGTGCAAAACAGTTACTCAACACAAAAACAGTTTAAATAGAATGCAGAGCTGTATAAACAGGTGAAAATGCAGTCGCTAAGCAGCAAATAATCAAAAAGCCAGAAAAAAATACTTAAATCAGGAAAAAGTCACTCTTTTGCTCTCTGCTGCTTGTAGAACTCTGCAGGACACCACGAGGAGCGGTGCTGAGTTGAATACAAGCGAAAAAGCGCGCTAAAGCTGGCTTTATTACAGGGGGCTGAAAAGAGCTAGGAATTGACCCAAAATGGCCAATAGACTACAACTTTCTGGCTGGAACCACTCCTCTAGGGACAAATAGGCTGCTCAGTGCTCCCCACTCCCACTGGTGAACAAAGACGCTTCCTTTTATCCAAATAAGGATATGGAATAGCACAGGAACCAAGACAAAGCCCAGAGATCAGCAAACTCTGAAGACTGGACTATTCTAGTTCAGTAAGGTGGGAAAACAAGATTTTTTTTTTTTTTTTTCTTTTTTGCAGAAAACAGAGGAAAAACAGACAGTAAATGCTTTTAAACAGCTAGCGCACTTGAGTGTGTTAGCCTACAGGTAAAATTAAGCAACAAATAACTTTTTAAAAGTGCACAACAGTTAATCAACACAAAAACAGTTTAAATAGAATGCAGAGCTGTATAAATAGTTGGTGGCTTCCTCTGCCAGATTGTCCTGGAGTTTGTCAGAGATAGAAGTGGACCATCTGATGAGACAGTTTCTGAAGGCCCAGATCCAGCTGGGGGTCCTTCCTGCCCCCTCTCCTTCGGGAGCGGTGGGTCCCCCCATGCTTTTACTGGGCATCCTCCTTTCCCGAGTCTTGTGACTTTGGGGTCTTTGGATATCGGATCTTTCAGCGTCGACGTTCTTGGTTTCTTCAACGCCAACCATGGCCTTGAGCTATTCGGTGCCTGTCACTTTGGTGTTGGAGGACTCTCGGAGCCATAGTCCTCTCAGCGATGGGTCTGAGGGTTTGGCATCGGCATCCAAGTTCTCAGTGCCATCCCTTCCCCTCAGAGCATTGGCACTGAGCAGCACAGCACTGACTTCCCCATCGGCGCAGATGGAGTCAGAGATCTTGGTTCTGGCGGCATCAAGCGCCTTAGCATTATTGCTTTCGGCACCGATCTCTCTCTCTCCATCGATGTTCAATGTGGTGTGGAGGGTTCTATCGACTTCTGTGTCAAGATCCTAGATGACACCCCATCTGGATCCTTTCTTACTTCTGCTGGAATCTGAGCTCAGCGTCTCCAGTCTTCCACTTCAGGTACAGTCTGACCTGACCATCCAGGGTACCCTCCCTGTGGAGCCCCAGGCTTCCAGTTCTTCCACGGAATCCCTCCCAGAGAAGTCAACCGGAAGCACATGTGCAAGAGGAGGCAGCTTGACTCCACTCCAGAGTCTGTCACCAAAGACACCCACTGGGAGGAAGGGTAGGGCTCGCAAAGATCTCCAGTTGACGATGTCTCCTTTGAAGACATCATGGAAATTCTGTGACAGAAAGGAAATTCTGTGACAGCTGGTCCTCCCTAAAGCCCAATCCAGATGAGTGGGTGTTCCTGGAGATGTTCAGAGTAGGCCCATCTACCTCCTGAGTGACCCCCCCCCATGGACCATTTGGTTGACCTTATTGCCCGCAGGGTGTGGAAGGAACTTTCCCCGATGTTCATCGTGTTTCACTGCTGCAGTCATTACACTTGGGTTATCCTGCTGGCAGGCTACCCGCAGGCGGCCTGAATTCCAAAATCCTGGTCCGGCGACGGTTGCTGTTGCCTCTTCCCTGACGTCAGTGCGCCATGGGTATATAACATGCAGCCGACGCCATTTTCTTAAGTCTTTCTTGCCGCGTGGTGCCCGAAGCAAAAGCAGTTCGCAAGTGCCGGTCGGCCGACTCCTGAGATTTTTGAAATTGAATTTCAGATCCGAAGTCTTCAATAAAGCTAAGTACCCCGTTGGGGAAACTTTTTCTTGCTCCAGACCGATGTCAGTAAAAGTTAACAATTGTATTTCTTGTGGGAAGCAAATACCTCATAAGGATTTTCATTCTTACTGTATTCCTTGCCTAGGCCATGACCACGACGTTGCTAGTTGTCAGTTTTGTGCTAGATTTAACCAACGCACTATTAAGCATCGGAATGATTTTGCTTTTCATTACTTTGGCTGAACGTTTAACTATATAATGCCATCGGAACAGCCGACAACCGGAGTTCATAAAAAGCGCAAGGAAAACGAAAAGGACAGGCATCCGAGGTCCAAAACCGACAAAGAAGCCTCTTCTAGGCCAGTCACCGGTTCTCAGTGAGGCACTTTCGCAGCCCCTGACACCCGCTACCTCAGAGTCACAGGCCGCCTCCGACTCCCATGTGGAGACAACTAAGCCTCTGGAAACTAAAGGTATTGGGCCTATGGAAACTACTCCCTCAGATGGGTCCAGAGCCGCTGAGCAGGCATCGGCTTCTGAGGGTGTTTTCAGACCTACACAGCTTTCTATCAAGACAACTTCAGGAACCAAGACAAAGTCTAAAACACCTTTACAGGCAAAGAAACAAGTACAGCATTCTCCTGGACAGTCAGCCATGCCTAAGAAACAGATGCTTAAAATGGCTGAGGACCTAATTACTTTGATCAGGGGTTCCCATCCCCCTCCTGATAAAAGGTCTAGGCAAGACACTGACTATGAGTCCTCTGATCAGGTATCCATTTCATCTGATTCCTCTTCAGAACAGGGATACTCTCTTCCTCCCTATGAGGAAGGGTTGGGAGGATGGCCTAATGGTTAAGGTGCTTGCTTTGCAAGCACAAGGTGCAAGGTTTGAGTCTCACAAGGGGTAATTGGCTAGACTTAAAATGGCTCTCAAGGGCAGTTAGCTTAGTACAAACCTATGAACTATGAAGGACTCTGATGCTGAAGAATCTGTCCCTTCCTCTCCTCCTGAGGGTTACTCTTTTGGGGAAACCCTGCACACCATGAGGGAGCATTTCTACTGGGAGAGCCAAGATTATTCAGAATCCAAGAAAAGGCTCAGAGACTTTCTTTTATTGCCTCAACACAGACCTCTTGCTATTCCTTCTGTACTAGACATCGTAGATGATGTATTTTCAGAGTCCAGTCTGTCTCCTGATTCTTTATCCCTTGCACCAGTTAAGTCAGATAGGTACTACAGGGTTCCAGATTTGCATAAATTTCTTTATAAGAACCCTACTGCTGACCCAGAAACTATATCCCAGGGTCCCCAAGGGGTCAAGGCTTCCACTGCAAAAAACCCTGTTCCCGCTGATAGGGATTCTAGAGCACTGGACAGATGGGGGGAAAAAGTTTACACCTCTGCTACTTTAGCTGTAAGGGCTTTAAATTGCCAGTTTCACCTGCTTAAATATCAACAATACCTAATGTCTCTGCTTAAACAGAAAATGCTGATAAACTCTGAATGTCCAGAAAACAAGGAAATGCAGGATTTATTGCATGCAGCTGAACAAGTGGGAAAGCATAATTTGCAGTGTGGTTTTGATTCATTAGAGGCCTCTTGCAGGGCCGCAGTTACAGGCGCTGTCATTCGAAGGCATGCTTGGTTAAAGGAACAGACTCTGCCTGATCATGTTAAAGCAAAATTATTGGATGCTCCATTACAGCATGATACTTTGTTTGGTGTTAAGGCAGAAGAGGTGTTAAAGAAAATGGAGGATAAAGTGAAATCTATACAGACTGTAAAGGATTTCTTACAGGTTCAACCACCCAGATTTAGCAGGAACTGGCCTTCTAAAAATTGGTCCTTTCCAGTGTCAGACAGGCCACAAAGAGGCAGATCTCAGCCCCAAGGCTCATACAGACCTAAACAATGGGGTGCTTCATCCCCCAAAAGTGGAGAAGATAAATCACAACCATATAGGAAACAGTCCCAATGACTTCCCATTGTCAATGCCAAGCACTTATCTTTTGACAGCACCCTTAGGGGGAAAGCTAGCACTTTTCTCACAAAATTGGCACACGATCACCCAGGACAAATGGGTTCTGAATATCATTTCTCAGGGCTAAAGGTTCCACTTTCATACCCTTCCAAAGGCAAAAGGTATGCCAGACCTGCCACACAATCAGTGGGCAGAGGCACAAAAGCAAATTTCATCTCTCATGAACATGAGGGCTATTCAGCTAGTACCACAGCAAGAACAGGGACAAGGATTTTACTCAAGGCTTTTTTTTCTTGGTACCCAGAAAGGACAAAGCATGGAGACCAATACTGGACCTGTCTATTCTAAATACTTTTCTGGACATTCCAAAATTCACAATGCTGACACTGCAGCAACTTCTGCCCATGCTGGGCAAGAAGGCTTGGCTTGTAACTTTGGACCTCAAAGAGGCATACCTGCATGTTCCAATCAGACAATCTTGCAGAAGATACCTCAGATTCATAGCTGGCTCAATGCACTACCAATTCTCTGCACTGCCCTTTGGCTTATCTACTGCGCCCAGGGTCTTCACAAAATGCCTGGCACCAGTAATTGCATTTTGCAGACAAAGAGGAATTCAAATATACCCCTACTTGGACGACTGCCTTATTCAAGCAGAGAGCAAGGACATTCTACTAAAGCATCTGGTGTTTGTAAAAAGATTACTAATTTCCCTAGGGTACACAGTAAAAGAAATAAATCAAAACTAGTACCCTTTCAAGAGATAATATTCCTGGATGCAAGCTTAAATACAACTGCCCAGATGGCTTATCTCACACCAGACAAACAAAGGCAACTGACTTCTTACTTCAAAATGTTGGCAACAAAGACCCAGTTATCTGCAAGAAAAATTTTGCAGGCTTTGGGCTTCATGGCATCCTGCATTCTGCTAATTCCATATGCAAGACTGCATATGAGGAAGCTACAATGGTACCTAAAAAGTGTTTGGACTCAACATTGCCACAGCCTGGAAACATTAATTACCCTCATTCCCTCTCTGCAGCAGGAGATTCGATGGTGGGCACTGGCCTATCACCACAACAAGGGACAGCCATTCTTTTTACCCACAGCCAGGCAGACTCTAACAACAGATGCATCGGATTATGCCTGGGGGGCACACATGGCAGGAAAATGTATTCAGGGCACGTGTTCTGCAAGCCAAATGCATCTACATATCAATCAGAAAGAGATGCTAGCTATACAGAATGCCCTGACAGCCTTCAAGGATCTACTCCATCCAGGACAACTACTGCTAAGGACGGACAATACTACAGTCATGTGGTACATAAACAAGCAAGGGGGCACACATTCCTACCCCCTCTGCAGGCAAGCCATGATTTTGTGGAACACAGCATTGGCCTATCAAGTGCATCTGCAAGCACAATTCATGCCAAGAAAGACAAATACTCCGGCAGATGAACTAAGCAGAAACCTCATGGACCCTCACGAGTAGAAACTAGATCCACAAGTCTTCAGCATGATAACAAGGAAATGGGGATGCCCAGACATAGATCTATTTGCCTCCCCTCACAACTGCCAACTACAGAGATTCTGCACAAGGACTTATCACGCACAAGCATGGAAGGTGGATGCTCTATCATTCAGCTTGAAAACCCTGACAGTATATGCCTTTCCTCCACTGCCTCTCCTCCCCAAGGTACTCCTAAATGTCAGACAAGAGAAGCCAAAAATTATTCTGATTGCCCCAGACTGGTCACGCCATCACTGGTACCCAATCCTGAAGAGCTTGTCTCAAGGCCCAGCCTGGTCTTTACCTCAAATTCCTCATCTTCTGACCCAACAAAACAATCAGATCCTGCACAGCCATCTCAGAACCTTAAATCTGGCTGCTTGGCGAATAATATAACCACTCAGAACACAACTCTCTTTAAAGCAGTTATGGATGTTATTTTGGAAGCCAGGAGGCCCAGCACCAGAAAATCTTATGCAGAAAATGGAAGAGATTCTCTGCTTGGAATGAGGCACAAGGAATTGACCTGCTTTTTCCAAATATCCCTCAGATTTTACAATACCTAACTGAGATGCTGGATAAAGGCTTATCCTTCTCATCAATTAAGATCCACACCTCTGCCATTTCAGCTCATTACAATACGGAGCCATCTATTTTTTCAAATCCACTGCTAAGGCAGTACCTCAGAGTAAGACCCCCAAGGAGAGCACCGATACCTGCATGGGATCTCAATTTTGTCTTGGAAAAGCTCACTCTGCCTCCTTTTGAGCCAGCCAATACAGCCGAGATAAAAATTCTTATCATGGAAAACAGCTCTGCTCCTAGCAATAACTTCAGCAAGAAGAGTCTCCATCCAGACAGGGTTTCTCTAAGGACAAACCCAACATTTATGCCAAAGGTGGTATCCAGTGTGGCTCTTAATCAAACCATTCATTTGCCTACCTTTTATCCAAATCCCCAGAATAAAGGGGAGAGACTTCTGCATTCTTTGGACATACACAGACAGCTACGCTTCTACTTGGACAAAACTAAAGCTTTCAGAAAGACTGAGCAACTTTTAGTGGCATATGCTGCCGCATCACAAGGAAAGGCTATCTCAAAGCAGGCTATTTCGAAATGGATAGGACACTGCATTCGTTTCTGCTATGCACAACATGGCAAATCAGTGCCTAAGAGCATTAGGCCACACTCTACCAGGGCAGCAGCCACATCAGCACCTTTTTTCAGAGGAGTACCAACCAAGGAAATTTTGGAGGCTGCAACTTGGAGTTCAGTGCACACTTTTACCAAACACTACCACTTACCTCTTTACTCTAAATCCAGAGCAGGCTTTGCCACTGCAGTTCTGCAGGGCCTCATAGCCACTCCTAATTCTGTTTAGATCCAGCCGCCCAACCTCAGCTTTGGGATTCAACCCAAGTGTAATGACTGCAACAGTGAAACACGATGAACATAGTACAGTTGTGTACCTACCATAAATGTAGATGTTCGAGTGTATTCACTGTTGCAGTCTAGGTTACCCACCCACCATCTCCCTTTCTTTGCTGGGACTTATCTGTACTTCTCTATTATATACAACCTATGTGGTGTATTTGCTTGTAGATGAAGGTTTTGTGTATTTTAGTGCATGCTTTTTATAAGCAATGTTTTTAGCCTATCCTTTTGGGGGCATCTGACATCTGGGGCAAGAAAAACTGAAGAAAATGGAGTGGGCTGCATCTTATATACCCCTGGAGCACTGACGTCAGGTAAGAGGCAACAGCAACCGACACTGGACCAGGACTTTGGAATTCAGGCCGACAGCGGGTAGCCTGCCAGCAGGATAACCCAAGTGTAATGACTGCAACAGTGAATACACTCAAACATCTACATTTATGGTAGGTACACAACTGTACTTTTTCTTTCCACAGTTCCAGAACAAAGGGGAATATCAGTTACATATGCTTGACATACATAGGCAACTCCGTTTCTACCTAGATAGAACCAAAACTTTCAGAAAGTCCAGTCAATTGTTTGTTTCATATTCTAAAGCCAGGTTGGGATCTCCTGTCTCCAAAGTAACTATTGCCAACTGGATTGCTAAATGTATCACATTTATTTATGACAAGTATGATGTTTCTCTTCCTGCCTCAGTAAAAGCACATTCTACCAGCGACGTCTCTATTTCATCAGCTTTTTCATCTAGAGTACTAGTGGATGAGATATGCACTGCGACTACATGGGCTAGGTCTCGCACCTTTATATCCCAGTACAAATTGGATGTGTTATCTCAGAACAGGGCATCCTTTGGTTCCGCTGTGCTCTGGAACATCCTTCTGTAGGGCCTCCCGGGGTACAAGTGACTGGGGACTCTGTCCCACAGGTCTTCCGTAGGGGCTCCCAGGGTACAAGTAGCTGGGACTCTGTCCCATGTCGAAGACCAAACTAAGACAATTTCAGATAAATAAGTTATGTACTCACCATACCATTCCATCTGAATTGTTGCTCTTCATTTGTCTTCAACCTTCCCTCTGGCACAGGGAAATTCCCACCCTTTCTCTCTCTGATCTCTTTTTGGAGTGGGGTGTGTGGCAGTAGTGATGTCTCTGTATTTTTTGAGCAGGTGCTTAGCTTTCAGGCAAACTTGATCTGAGGTAGTGAGGGAGAGAGGGACATTATGGGTAGGGGTGGAGCTCAGGTTCGGCACCGTAGCTTGGATATAGCTGGCTTGGCACTGGTGTCGGTGCCTGTACCCACAGGTTGAAGACAAATGAAGAGCAAAAATTCAGATGCAACGTTATGGTGACTGCAAAACTTATTATTTTTCTCTTTGTGTAAGAAAAAAATCCCATGAATCTGTGATGAACTCTTCAGCAGAAACAACAAACTTCTTAATCAAATGTTTGCCGTGTAAAGACAAAGATTCAGTCTGTGTATCAGTGACAGAAATAATTGGTCTCAATGGTAGGTTGACGCAATTCTTATGTAGTTTGGGAATACCAGACAAAACCAGTAAGCTAGGAAAATCCATTTGCAAAAAATTGTAGTGTTTGTCAGAAATTTGTTTATTTTTTAAACAACTTTATTAAATTATCACTTAAGATATAGGCAAACATACATTAACAGAAAAGAAAACAAACCATTTTAACCTTTTTCCATTTAAATACAATATGTATCATGTATATTTTCTTTGCTACTGTCATCAGTTCAGCATTACAAAAAATGCTGAATTCCTGCCTTCCCTTAAGCCTTATTCCTACTCCTCCTGAGCATTGTTATGCATGTATTGTTCCCACAGTTTACATTTACACGTATGGTGTTTACTCTTCCAATTTTTTTATCTCTTTCATAATATTCAGTACCTCAAATGCAGTTGGTGTAGACTTTGATTTCCATTTTGTAGTAACTGCTTTTTTGACAGCCAACAGATTTAAATTTGATAAGGCCTTACTACATCTAGGCAATTCAGGTTCTGTATCCCTGCTCAAAAGAGTAATTTCCTTACAGCCATTTGCTCACCCGGCATTTCTGATATGGTACACTGTAGCGACTTTTTAAAATCTGCCAAAACATATGTCCCACTTAGCTTTTTCTTCTCCAGCACACCTTCAACATTTGCTACCTGCCTGAGGAAAAATTCTTTGAAGTCTGCATGGGGTATAAAAATAACTAGGCAAACACTTCAGAGCAAAGATCCTAAACCTTCTGGTCTTGATTGCATACTTGGGAGTCATACATATGTCTTCCCATTGTTTTTTTGTAAATTGCTTTTCCAGTCTCTCTTCCCAATCTTTTTTAACCTCCGCTGATTGATTCCTATAGTTGTAATGCAATATTTTATATGTCCTACTAAATTCCACTCTGTCTCTATTTTTGAACTTCTCCTTTGCTTCATCATTATACCTTTCTACTTTGACTAACTATATCTTACTTAACTCTTGCTCTCTTCCCCTCCCTGATAAAATCCTTTAATTCATTATTAATTATTGTCAACAACTTCTCCTTGGTTTGATAAAAGTGTGTGTGACTCTTATACAAGACTATAGGTTCAAAAGTGTTTTCACTTTATCTTAGTATCCATATCCATACGTAAGAGTTTCCACTTTCTCAATTTTTTTATTATCTTTTGTTTAGTCTATTCCTAAATATCCTTAGCTACCATAACAGAAGCCTTCTTAATCCATTCTCCTAAATTCTTCATCTTATCATGTCCCCATAAATGCAGATATTGCTGGTATAGCTTGTGTTTTATCATCATTAATTTTATGTCCAAAAAAGACTTGAAACTGTCTCAAAATGTTCCACAACACTGAGATGTCCTTTTCTGGATTTATCAGGTACAAAATAATATCATCTGCAAATAAAGCCAACTTTTCTTGATTACCATACCAATTATATCCTTGTATTTCTGAGTCCCTTATTTTCTTTCTCATTTGCTCTAAATGTAAAGCAAATAACAAAAAGGGAAGAGGATACTCCTGCCTATTTCCTCTGTTCAAATGCAGCTTATCTGAGATGAACCCTCCCACTTTAATGCTTGTCTCCGATCCTTCATATGTCCTTCTAATTAACATTATTGTGTCAGTGCAAATGCTTCCAGTGCTGTACTCATGACATCCCAGCTTACTCTGTCAAATGTTTTCTCTGCATCAAGACCCACCAAAAAAGAGGTATTTTCTTACATTCTGCTTTCCTCTGAATCATCATTGTTATGTTAATGTTGTTAAAATGTTTGCTTCCTCTCCATAAAACTTCACTGATCTATATCTATCAATTTTGGCAACACCTTTGCCATTATTTGAGCTAGTATAGACATAAATATATTGTAATTATGGTTTAAAATTGAAATGGATCTATATGAAGCTGGGTCTGAAGTGTCTTTGCATCTTTAGGTAACGCAGCCACCACAGCTTTCTTCCAAGATGCTGGTGCTTCCCCTCCTTTTAAAATTCTGTTAAACAAAATCTTCCAGATCCTTATCACATTCTGCCCTCGTAATTTCCATCTTCCGTATGAATACCGTCTGTTCTCAGAGACTTTCCTGTATATTGGTTATAAATCACCATTTTTATCTCGTCTCCTATATTAAATGTTAGTTGTTGAGCCTCACCTACCTCTAACCTTGGCATATTTAAGTTTTCCATGAATATTTCCATTTGTGTTTTTTCTTGATTTCTCCATTTCTCTGCTTTATACAATTTTTCATAGAAATTTCTGAAATGTGTCTAATCCCACTGCAGGATCTCTGTTATTTTTCTTGTTACAGACTTCCAAAATTTGACAACAACCCTTTCTACTTTCTGTTGTCTTAGTCATTGTGACAAAAGTTTTTTTTTGTTTGTTTTTTTGCTTTAGAGTTAAATGGCAGCAGTCTTTCTAAACACATCCATATTATCCAGGTACTGACATATTTTCTCTTTAGCACTCTGCAGTTGCTCCTCTTCTTGATCTGTGAGATTCCTCTTATTCTGTAATACTTTAACATTTGTCAGACCCTGTTTTTAAACTCCACTTTCATTTTATCCCACTATTGGTATAACCTCTGGATTCCTTTTGATCTTCCCTAATAACTCTCAGATAAAATTCCTTTTGATCTTCCCTAATAACTCTCAGATAATTTCCACTTACATTTCTTCCATTTATTTACTAATTTCACATTGTTGATAGTCTCCTTCATGAGCATTTCAACTTTCTAGCAGCTGTCTTTGGTTCACGTCCAGGGTACTGCTGATTCTTCTAGTCAACTCCTGAGCTTCTTTCTGTTATTACTTTAGAATAGTGAAAAAGGCTTCAGTGGCAAAGTCTCTCAGATTCCCCTTCAGCTTGCTGGCTCAGTCTGTGTCGACTAAATGGATTTTTAATTTATTTCTTCCTTGGCTTGTTTTGAAGCCAACGTTTCTTTGATATTCCAGATGAAAATATTCTGAAGACAGCTGGATATAGCAGCTTGAGCATCACACCTGTCTCTAGACATCCTGCGGTAAATATTCATGTTCTGTAAACACTGTGCTATTCTCAATTTTAAATACCTTTTCCTTCTGCAACATTTTTGACAAGAGCTCTTCCTGCTGGTATGATTGCATTGTTAGCAATGTAGGTTTTTAGCTGCTTAGTAATAGACATATTGGGAACATGTACATATTGTGCCCTCTCAATGAACAAACCCTGCTGTCAAAGTTTAGTTGCTTACGGCATTACGGCACTCTTTTCCTTCCAGTTTCTGTGATAAGCAAATCTCAGGTTTTCCCTTTGTGTCCTGTTTTCTAACTCTTATCTATTTTTAAACAGTTCTTTAGAAGCTTCATCATGTCCGCAAGTCTTTTCTTTATTTCATACTCTGATTTTTGTAGTTTTAACAGCTCATCAAAAGAGCTACACAACGTTGTCTGGTTCGATTCTCAGCTAGAGCGTCTTCTACGTGGAGACATGCGTGAATGGGTGTACCTTCGTTGAAGGTTGTGCGTCAGGCCTGGCAAGCCAGTACATAAAAATCAGCTGCCAATCATTAGCGGACCGGAGTTCCGCTGTGGCGACCCCTAACCGGGAAAAGCTGAAAGACACAACAACTTTATATATCCTCTAATGTCTCACTTATTTTAAACATCTTTGAGTGCATTTGATTCATTTTTTTTTCTAAATTACTGGAAGCCATCTCTAGTACTGAACATGAAATCTGAACCTCATTTTGCTGAACAGCAGCAAGGTTTGTCCCAGCCAAATCGTTTTCTTGTCCTTTTATGTTAGATCTTCTCTAGCTTTGTCCAGGTTTCTTCTTCTTTGCTGTCATCAAGTCAGTGTAATTACTAGTTAAAAACTGAGTTCTATCCAAATTAATAACTTTTACTGGCTTTTAAAACAGTTTCTCAGTTTCACATTGGTATCAACCTGCTGCTCAATGTGCAGCTATTACTCTGGTGTAAGCATGCTTTGCAGGCAGGCCTTACATTGGAGTAATTCACTTACAGTGAGAGCATGTCTTTTGAAATTTGGCCCAAAGAGTAGTTTATACTTAAAAAAGGCATTTGATAAAATGTACGCATGGCACAGTTACTTCATAGACTGCAGTTGTTAACTTGGAAGCTTTCATGTGTAACAACACTGAGTTAAATGCAACAGTAAAGCAGTGCCCAAAATTAATTTTTTCTGTATGACTTTTAGAGCCTATATCACTGTAGAAGGCAACACACTCCTGAAAACTGATCCGGTGGTTACAGAACTGGGAACCTGTGTAGACAATAAACTGTCCTTTGATTACCACATCTGCTATTATAAGAAAGTCCTTTTTTCTTTGCACAGCTTATTACTAAGGATGTGGTGTCCAGGGCCAGGGATGTGATCATTCCACTGTAGCCCACACTCATCAGGCCAGTCATGTAATATAATGTTCCCTTCGGTAAGTACCTGTCCAGATATCTGACACAACCTGAATACCCACAATGCTGTTACTAAGAAAATTAAGGGCCTAAATAATAATAAAAAAAAAATATGTGAACCGTCTAAAAGTCTCATCCCTATTCTCGGTGCCATACAGACTAGTGAGAGGTGATATCAGCCTTGTATGCAGAACCTCAAGAATCTGTATCCTGTCATACCCATTGCATATTCAGAAGTCCAGTGGGAGCATAATCACCTGCTCAACAGATTTCAGTCTCTTTTCCAACATACAGAATACCAATAAAGCAAAGTATTTCTCAGTTACTGTTCAGATGTAATCTGGATAATTGCAATGAGTAACTGCTGATTCACCCGTGGTTTAGCACTCTTGTCCCTTATGGATATGTCAGCATGTAAATGTTCTGCTTGTGTCTGGATTATTTATACTTACAATGTAAAGGCTAAAAGCTTCTTGGGAATATATAGCTGGACTTCTAAGATCCTTATTGGATCAGTAACCTAGTAAGTACCTGTGAATCTAAGTAACAAGCACAGTATATTACAGACTGCAGTGAATGTGTTGAATTTGTATAGCAGACAGCAAATTTACATAAGAACATGTCTACTGCAACTTTTAATAACTACTTTCCTCCAAACTAAGTCACATTGTTCTAAAGGATATCTGATACCATAATCAGTTTTCCTGCAGTTAGCAAGTTTGCATTATGTTCAACTTATTGTACTGCCCTTCAATGACAGTATGCATTTGTCCAAGTAAATGTCTTTGTATTTAATATACTTCTGTAGGTCTTAACACCCCCCCTCCTCTTTTTTGTTACAAAACTTGCTATTAAGTTGTATATTTTTGGATGGGGGCTTCAGTTCTATGTGTGTAGCACAGTGCAGAAATGCCATTCCTGATGAATATTTACTTCATTGCAATTTGATATAGAACATGGATGTGCAGTGCAAGTCACCAAGTTGACAAAGTGGTTTTGTATTTATCTGTGGTTTCTGTAGACTTTTACTTGCTTTTGTTACAAATTATTTTTTTCTGCACAGATTCACTATCCGCTAAAATGATATGAAGGAAACTGGACAGATAAAAACATAACTACAGTGGTTAAATTAAGAGGTGGTTGCAAAGGTTCTACTTTCACTTAAAAGGACAGAGAACAAAGCTATGAAACAGGATTGTGGCTGCACTTTGATACCTGTAGCATTGCAGAGTAATGGGTTCTTTATACTTAACATTCAGTATTCATTCTGTCCATTGTTAGATAATGCATTGAGAATTACGCAATAAATGCTCATTACTATACAAAAATGAGCACACTGACTGGACATTCCAACCAAGCATGCCTGTTAAAAATTGGACATGTACCAAAAGAAAGAAGTCCAGCCACTGAAATAACATTGAGCAACCAGACTTTCTGTTGCCATATGTTGAGGGGCAGAGCAAAATGTAAAAAAATCAAGAATGTTCTGCAAAACTAAACAAACAGAAACCTACCTGATTTTTTGTATATGGTTGTGCTGTGCCTTGTAAGTCTGTATTTTTTTAATAGTTAAAAAAAAAAAAAACAGCCACCATACCTCTCAGCTGTACAGCTTTTCGCCTCATATGTTTGGTCTGTTTTTCATAAAGTTGTGTTTTTCTGACAAATTAGTGGTAAATCATTAATGATTTAAGTTAGAAAATAATCACAGATATTTGAGTTTCAAACGTCATATCCTTTAGAAAATGCATGCCAATGCAAAACCTGTTATTCTATCAACCTTCTAATTTATAAGGGTGGTATTTAAAAATTGTCCCTATTTTTCGGCCTTTGTCCCACTTTTATTAATGGCTTTGTCCAAATTTCTTGTTCTAAGAGGTTGAGAGGTATGACAGCAACAGATATTCTGTTTTCTTTTTCACTTCTCTTACACTGATATACTGTGCAAACATGGGAATGCAAGTCCCA
>NC_056725.1:1954456733-1954504233 GCF_019279795.1 Protopterus annectens | reverse complement strand
ATGCAGTGGAATTTTGTCCTTATGAAATGGACTTGCATCCTTCAGAAGCACAGTTCAGCACACAGAAATCCCCCTCTTTGGCTTTGCATGATGTAGCATCACCTTGGATGTCCAAACTCCATTTCTTGATACTCACAGACTGGATACCAGATGTACATTGGGTCAGTGCAAGCTTCCCTTTCTGGAGCTAACTGTAGGAAAATGTCATCTTTCTCATTCTGCACCCTGAAAAAAGTTTGAGGATACTGAAGTCCTTATTTCAGAGGTGAGCATAGTTAATTAGATATTTACTGATTATCTCTCTCTCCTCTTGATGGCCTCTCCTTTGGTGAAACTCTTGGGCTAATGCTGTAATCTGTGGACTGACCAGCACCCCCTCTGTCTTCTCCCAGAAATGTCTAAACCACTAGAAGGATGAGGAACCTTGGCTCATCCTTCTCTTAGCGTCTGTCCTGAAGGATGAAATTTATTTAACCTGAAAGTATCTAGATTCACTTCCTCCTAAGAAGATAGATGTTTTCTGTAGCTGCCATCATGTGACTTCTGTCTGTGTGTCCCATGGCAGAATGTAATGTGATCTCTTCAGTCCAACACAGGTCCCAGAGACCACAGCATCTTTCACCCTTGTTGCCAGATAAGGAGTTATGGGCTTTGAGGAAGATGGACAAGAGGATGTTCTCTTGTGCCATTTTGGGCCTTAGGTTCCATAATTATCCCATCTGAGCCATTTCTAGTCCTCCTCTGTGGTTTGGGCTGTGGAAAACCTGTTAGTGTTGATTCTATTCTAGAATCAAATCTAAAGATTGTTACATTGATTTCTCCAGTAAACTTTAATGTAGACTACTGTCATTTTGATTTCATTTATGCTGTGTCTTGGTCAGCGAGTATAGGAGTGTGTTTTACCAGATGGTGTGGCCCAGGCTTCCCCAATGAGTGAGCTGAGGTAGGCCATTCTGGAGGCCCCTATTCTGGAGTGAAGTCTGCTTTGGTAGGCATCCCAGAATTTAGTTGACAGATTGCAGAAGAAGAAATGTCTAACCCTTGTGGCGGGTCTCTGATACTCTCCCCACTTCTTACTGTTTTTCTAGGATATTCCAGTTCTCCAAGAAGAAGAAGAGGCCCCCCCCCCCCAAGAAAAGCAAGAACAAATTAGGCAGTGTTGTCTCTCCTGTCCCCATATGGTAAATCTCCCCAGCCCCATATGTGAGATAGGTTCTGCCATTGACATTGTCCCTGTCCTGATACCCTACAATACTGCATATGGAAAAACTATTATCTAAGTTTATTCAATCATATAAAATAACAGGAAGGAACTGATGTGTTTTTGATGTAATCTCAGATGACCACACGTTAAAACTGTGAGATGATGCTCTGAAAAGAATTCTGCTAAGGGACCAGATGGTTTCAGCAGAGCTCTTGGAATAGACCCACTCTTTATCTCTCAGAAGAGCTGGAAATTATTCTGTTTTTTTTTTCCAGATAGATATGTTGGGTTCTTATTTCATCTGCTCCTTGCTGCAAAGAGGACAGGAGGATTCTGTCCCATCTTAGATCCTCTGTGACTTTATTAGTTATTTGTGGTATGTCAGATTCTACATAATGACTCTTCAAAGATTATGCCATGCTGCTGCTGCAGGGTAACTTGGATGGTGTTTTGGATGTAATGGATGCCTTTTGGATCCCCAGTATCTGGATTCCATGCAGGAGGGTTCTTTAATTCACATTGTCTGCATCTGATTTTTTTGTACAGTGTGTTACCATTTAGCTTTTGGCAGAAGCCTTAGAAAAGAAGGAACATCATGGCTGCCCTCACCTGAATGAACGATTCTTGGTGGCCATATTGTATTGTACTTCCTAATATCATTTATAGGTCTAAAGGTAATCATGAAGTACAGCTTCTTTCTTGTTTAAGCACAGAGGATTTCCTTTGATATAGAAAGGTTGAATGCTGTTTATTTGCAGCCATTTCTGGTGTCTGAGAGTGCTGAGTAAGTCTTGGCCTTGGCATGCTGTGTAAGGCCCACATTATGAAGGCTACCAAGTGCATGTCCCCTAACCCATATGTCGCATTCTGGGCATTTCTTTCTGTAGTAGGTTCTGGCTTTGCAGCAGGCCTAGGATGGCATGTGTTGGTATTAGCTGTTTAATTCCACCTTCCCTTTGTAAGCACTTTCAGATGTTCTTCATGTTTCACTGTTGCAGTCATTACATTTGGGTAATCCTGCTGGCAGGTTGCCCTCAGTCGGCTTGAATTCCAAAGTCCTGGGTCCTGCATCGGCTGCTGTTGCCCCTTCCCTGATGTCAGGTCATCAGGGGTATAAAAGATGAGGCCATTGCCATTTTCTTTAGTCTTTCTTGCCGCGCGGTGTCCGAAGCAGAAGCAGTTAGCAAGTGCCAGTCGGCCGACTTCTGAGATTTTCGTGTTCGAGTTTCAGATCCAAAGTCTTCAATAAAGCTAAGTACCCCATTGGGGAAACTTTTTTCCTGCTCCAGATCGATGTCAGAAAAAGTAAATAATTGTATTTCTTGTGGAAAGCAAATACCTCATAAGGACTTTCATTCTTACTGTATTTCTTGCCTAGGCCCTGATCACAACGTTTCTGGTTGTCGGTTTTGTGCTAGATTTAACCAACGCACTATTAAGCGTCGGTATGATTTTGCTTTAAACTATTTTGGATGCCAGTTTAATTATCCAGAAATGTCGTCGGATAGCCATCCGACTACCGGAGTTCACAAAAAACGCAAAGAAAAGGAGAGAGATAAACAACCAAGGCCCAAAACCGATGACGAAGCTTCTCCTAAGCCAATCGCCAGTTCACCAGTTCTCAGTGAGGCGCTTTCGCAGCCCCTGATGCCCAATACTTCAGAGTCGCTGGCCGCTACCAACTCCCACGTGGAGTTGGCCATGCCGCTGGAAACTCAAGGTATTGGAGCCTCGGATACTATTTCTTCAGATAGGTCTGGAGCCGCTGAGCAGGCACCGGCTTCTGAGGGTGTATTCAGACCTAAACATCTTTACATTAAACCAACCTCAGCTTCAAAGGCAAAGGCTAAAGCACCTTCTAAAGCAAAGCAACAAACTCAAGAACCAGGTGGACAGGCCTCTATGCCCAAAAAACAAATGCTCAAAATGGCCAAAGACTTAATTACCTTGATCAGGGGTTCCCATCCCCCTCCTGATAAGAGGCCTAGGCAAGAGACTGACTATGAATCTTCAGATCAGGTTTCTATTTCTTCTGATTCCTCTTCTGATCAGGAATATTCTCTTCCCCCTTATGAGGATTCTGATGCTGAAGAATCTATACCTTTAGCTTCTCCTCCAGAGGACTATTCTTTTGAGGAAACCTTGCATACCATGAGGGAGCATTTCCACTGGAAGAGCCAGGATTTTTCTGAATCTAAAAAGAGGCTTAGGGATTTCCTTTTACTACCTCAACACAGGCCACTAGCCATTCCACCTGTGTTAGATATTGTAGATGATGTGTTTTCGGAGTCTAGTCTTACCCCTGACTCCTTACCTCCAGCTCCTGTTAAGCCTGACAGATATTACAGGGTTCCTGACTATCATAAATTCCTCTTTAAAAACCCTGCTGCAGACCCAGAAACTATTTCACAGGGTCCCAAAGGAGTTAAGGCTTCCACTGCAAAAAACCCTACCCCCTCTGACAGAGATTCTAGGGCATTGGATAGATGGGGAAAAAAGGTTTACACATCTGCTACCTTGGCTATAACGGCATTAAACTGTCAGTTTCATATGCTCAGATATCAGCAACATGTCTTGGCAATGCTTAAACAGAAAATGTTATTAAACTCTGATTGCGCAGAAAACAAGTAAATGCAGGATTTATTGCATGCAGCTGAACAAGTTGGAAAGCATACTTTGCAATGTGATTTTGATTCTTTGGAGGCCTCCTGTAGGGCCGCAGTTACGGGTTCTGTAATTAGGAGGCATGCTTGGTTAAAGGAACAAAAATCTGCCTGGTCATGTCAAAGTTACATTATTAGATGCACCTTTACAGCATTATGCTTTGTTTGGTATTAAGGCAGAGGAGGTGTTAAAGAAAATGGAGGACAAAGCTAAATCTATGCAAACTGTCAAAGATTTTTTACAAGTACAGCCACCTAGGTTTAGTAAGAATTGGTCCTTTCCTGTGTCAGACAGACCTCAAAGGGGCAGATCCAGACGCCCTAGAGGCAGATCCCAGGTGCAAGGTTCCTACAGGTCGAAGCAATGGGGCACTTCTGCCTCCAAAGTTGGAGAAGACAAATCACAACCATACAGGAAACAGTCCCAATGACTTCCCCCTGCCTGCACCAAGCACTTATCTCCTGGCAGCACCCTTAGGGGGAAAATTAGCACTTTTTTCTCAAAATTGGCATATTATAACCCAGGACAAGTGGGTTCTAAATATAGTGTCACAAGGGTACAAGTTCCATTTCCATACCCTGCCAAAGGCAAACGGCTGGCCAGATCTGCCAAAAAAATCAATGGGCAGAGGCACAAAAACAAGTCTCATCCCTCATGGACATGGGGGCCATTCAACAAGTACCACAGCAAGAGCAGGGACAAGGATTTTACTCAAGACTATTCTTGGTACCCAGAAAGGACAAGGCCTGGAGACCAATACTGGACCTATCTATTCTGAACACATTCCTGGATATACCAAAATTCAAGATGATGACTTTGCAGTTGCAGCTGCTTCTGCCCATGCTGGGCAAGAACGCTTGGCTGGTGACTCTAGACCTAAAAGAGGCATACCTGCATGTCCCAGTCAGACAGTTATGCAGAAGATACCTCAGATTCAAGGCTGGCTCAATGCATTACCAATTTTCTGCACTGCCCTTTGGCTTATCTACTGCGCCCAGGGTCTTTACAAAGTGCCTGGCACCAGTAATTGCATTCTGCAGACAAAGAGGAATACAAATATCTCCTTACTTGGACGACTGTTTAATTTAAGCAGAGAACAAGGACATTCTTCTACAGCATCTGGCATTTGTGAAAAGACTTTTAACATGCCTAGGGTACACAGTCAACGAAAAGAAATCAAAACTAGTACCCTCTCAAGAGATAATATTCCTGGGTGCAAACTTAAATACAACTGCCCAGATGGCTTATCTGATGCCAGACAAACAAAGGCAACTGACTACCTATTTCAAAATGTTGGCAACAAAGGCCCAGTTATCTGCAAGAAAAATTCTGCAGGCCTTGGGCTTCATGGCATCCTGCAACCTACTAATTCCATATGCAAGACTGCATATGAGGAAACTTCAATGGTACCTAAAAAGTGTTTGGACTCAACATTGCCATGACTTGGAAACAATGATTACTCTCATTCCCTGCCTACAGCAGGAGTTTCGATGGTGGGCAAAGACTTGTCACCAAAACAAGGGACAGCCATTCACATTACCCCCAGCCAGGCAGACACTAACAATGGATGCATCAGATTATGCCTGGGGGGCCCATATGGCAGGAAGATGCATTCAGGGCACATGATCTTCAAACCAAATGCATCTACATATCAATCAAAAAGAGATGTAGCTGTTCAGAATGCCCTGACAGCTTTCAAGGACCTACTTCATCCGGGACAACTACTGATAAAGACAGACAACACCACGGTCATGTGGTATATAAACAAGCAGGGGGGCACACATTCTTACCCCCTTTGCAGACTAGCCATGACTTTGTGGGACACAGCATTAACTTACCAAGTACATCTGCAGGCACAATACTTTCCAGGAAGGAAAAATACTCTGGCAGACGAACTAAGCAGAAACTTCATGTCACCACGAGTGGCAGTTGGATCCACAAGTCTTCAGCATGATAACAAGGAAATGGGGATGCCCAGACATAGATCTATTTGCCTCCCCTCACAACTACCAACTAAAAAGATTCTGCACAAGGACTTATTACAGACAAGCATGGAAAGTGGACGCCCTATCTTTCAGCTGGAAAAACCTATCAGTATATGCCTTTCCCCCACTGCCTCTCCTCCCCAAGGTACTCCTAAAGGTCAGACAGGAGAAGCCAAAAATGATACTGATTGCCCCAGACTGGCCATGCCAGTACTGGTTTCCATTCCTAAAGAACTTGTCTCAATGCCCAGCTTGGACCTTACCTCAAATACATCATGTACTGTCCCAGCAAAACAATCAGATCCTGCACAGCCAACTCAGGACTTTAAACCTGGCAGTATGGCAGATAATGTAGGCATACAAAACACACCTCTCAGTAAAGCTGTGATGGATGTCATTTTGGAGGCCAGAAGGCCCAGTACTAGAAAATCTTATGCTGGAAAATGGAAGAGATTCTGTGCTTGGAACCAGGCACAAGGAACTGATACAGCTAAGCCAAATATTCCCCAGATTTTGCAATACTTAACTGAGATGCTGGACAAAGGCCTATCTTTTTTATCTATTAAAAGTCATGCCTCTGCCATTTCGGCTCACTACAATGCAGAGCCACCAATCTTTTCTCATCCCGTATTAAAACAGTACCTCAGAGGAGCCAAAAATGTAAGGCCTCCAAGGAGATCACCAATGCCTGCACGGGACCTCAACTATGTCTTGGAAAAACTCACCCTGCCTCCTTTTGAGCCAGCCGCTACTGCTGTTATAAAGTCTTTATCTTGGAAAACAGCTCTGCTCCTAGCAATAACTTCTGCAAGACGAGTTTCAGAGCTACAGGCACTCATGGCTGTGGAACATTTTATCATTTTTTACCCAGACAGAGCCTCTCTGAGGACAAACCCAACATTTATGCCTAAGGTGGTGTCCAGTGTGGCTCTTAACCAAACTATTCATCTGCCAACTTTTTATCCAAGTCCAGAGAACAAGGGGGAGAAAATTCTGCATTCTTTGGATGTACACAGACAGCTTAGATTCTACTTGGACAGAACCAAAGTTTTCAGAAAGACAGAGCAATTACTAGTGGCATATGCTGCAAGGTCACAAGGAAAGGCTATCTCAAAGCAGACTATTTCAAAGTGGATAGGCCACTGCATTCGTTTCTGCTACTTACACCATGGCAAGCCAGTGCCTAAGGGCATTAGGCCTCATTCAACCACAGCTGCAGCCACTTCAGCAGCCTTTCTCAGGGGAGTACCAACCAAGGACATTTTAGTGGCTGCTACTTGGAGTTCAGTGCACATCTTTAGAAAGCACTATCATCTGCCACTCTACTCTAAATCCAGGACAGGCTTTGTCACTGCAGTTCTGCAGGGCTTCATAGCCGTTCCTAATGCTGTTTAGCTCCAGCCTCCCATCCATAGCTTTGGGACTCTACCCAAATGTAATGACTGCAACATAGAAACACGAAGAACATAGTACAGTTGTGTACACTTACCATAAATGTAGATGTTCGAGTGTATTCACTGTTGCAGTCCAGGTTACCCATCCGCCATCCCCCTTTCTTCTGATGGAACCTATCTTTCCTTCTCTGATTTATACAACATATGTTGTGTATTTGCTTGTAGATGAAGGTAAAGTTTATATTGGTGCATGTATTTATATATATATAAATTTTGGCTACCCTTTTAGGGGGCACCTGACATCTGGGGCAAGAAAAACTAAAGAAAATGGTGTAAGCCACATCTTTTATACCCCTGACAACCTGACGTCAAGGAAGGGGTGACAGCAGCCGACGCAGGACCCAGGACTTTGGAATTCAGGCCGACTGACTGCAACCTGCCAGCAGGATTACCCAAATGTTATGACTGCAACAGTGAATACACTCGAACATCTACATTTATGGTAAGTGTACACAACTGTACTTTTCCAGGTCAGTAGTACTTTACTGACTCACTAGCTTTTTCCTTCTGTGCCATGGAGCCAGCCATAAATCAAAAGTTGCATTGGCAGACCTCTTAAAACTAGAGTTTAATGGATTTCTGAAGGATGTTTGCATACTGCAGATGTGATGGTAGACAATAGTGGTTCATTCCTGTTCACAAAAATGGGGCTGGGGTTATTTTGGATCCATGTAATTACTGTTCAGTGATTTAACATGCATAATGTACCAAGTAATAGGAGGGGTGTTGTTGAATCTGTCATAGAAAAAATAAGAAAGCTTTTACTCCTAGGTCAAAATCACTAAGGGTTTATTTAAGGAATGCCCCGCATTACAAATGCTACAATATTCATTGAACAAGTCAACTATTGCTGTCGTTGAAAGTCTGACAGTTAACACAGCATATTTGAATACAGCAAATGTATTTGACAAAATCCCACATTTGTCATACATGTTAAGCTAAAACAATTAAACATGAACTTGTCTGCAGTTCATTGGATCAGAAACTGTTTACTTATTAGAAATCAATTACAGAGTTGGAGGGTATCTCATATTACAGTGGAGTATTGCAGGGCTGTTTATTGTGCCATCTACTGATTGGTTTGTTTTCAGAAGTAAATGTGGGCTACCATTTTAGTTTAACAAAATATGCAAAAGACTACGTAATGGAAAGCAGGGGTTAGTAATCTAGGCATTGTATTTTTGTGGTGCTATTAACAGTAATCTCATTCTCTGTAAAGAAATATAGTGTTACATACTTTGGAGAGATTGCGCTTACTTTGATCAGAAAAAAATATCTGTGTAGTCAGATTGGACAAGCCATTGTCGATGTAGATATTCTTGCTTCAATTATAGGTTCATAGGTTCATAGGTTCATACTAGGCTATCTGCCCAAGGGCATTTATAAGCCTAGCCCATAGTTATGTGGCTTTTGCCACCCCTGTAGTTTGAATAAAAACTATGCCTATCATTTTGCTGTGCCTCTGTCAAGCAGTGACACTGAAGTAATCCCTGGGGTATATCTGCAATCTCCCATCCATTGGTCAAGATTCCTCTTGAACAAGGCCAGAGAGGTGCTCTGCCTCACATGTGCCGGGATTTTGTTCCACAGCATAGGGAGTCTCTGGGTGATGAATCTGTCCCTCCAGCACGTTCTATTTATAACCGTGTCAAGGTTTAAGTCTCACGCCCTTGTGGTTCTGAGGGATCTAGATTTTTTGAGGTGAAGCATATTCATCAAATCTGGGTTTGACATGGCCTTATATGTCGGGCACAGGTCACCTCTGAGCAAGCGGTATGAGACTGAATAGAGCTGGAGTTCTTTCAGTCGGGCAGCATAAGACATATTTTTGAGACCCTTTATCCTTTTGGTGAAGAACTTTTGGGGCCTTTCAAGCTGCAGCAGGTGTCTGGTCAGATACATTCGAGCAGGGCATTGTACTCAATCATAGGTCTAATGAGTGATGAGTACAGGGGACGATGACCTCCCTTGATCTAGATGTGAATCCCTTCATGATCAGGTAGGCTACTGTCAACCTGGGTCCCCAGATCCCTGATGACTTTTCTGTGCTCAGTGGATTGCCACCTATATGGTAGCTAGGGGTAACCTTGTTTTTCCGAAGGGTATGACTATGCATTTTTGGCGTTTAACTTCAGGCCATGGCTCTGGCACCAGTTATCCGTTTCTTTGAGGCCCTTCTGGAGGATATCTGTGTCAGATGTTTGCAGTCATCTGCAAACTTTGTCAGCCATAACCTCCTGTGTTTGCTTGTACTTCAGAAAAGTAGATGCCGAACAAGAGTGGACCCAGGACTGAGCCCTGTGGGACACGTGACAGGCTTTGAGTCTGACATGGCTCCAGCAACTCTGACCCTGTGGGTTCTGTCACTTAGCCAGTTTGCAACCCATCTTGTGATGTATGGGTTTACATTCAAGCTGATGAGTTTTTCGATGATACCTGAGTGGGGTATTGTGAAGGCCTTTGCCAGGTCGAGGTAGGCTGTATGGACTGCCTTTCCCTCATCAATGGCCTTGGTGACTGTCTCGAAAAGTCAACCAAGTTTAGGAGGCAGGATCTGCCTTTGACAAAGCCAAACTGGGTTGGATCCAAAGTCTGCAAGTTCCCTATGTCTTTATTTATGAGTTCCATTATGATCCTCTCCATGGCTTTGCAGATAAGGCTTGTCAAGCTAATGGGGCGGTAATTTCAGGGTCTGTGGAGGCAGAAGTGGGACCACACCTGAGGTGAGGCTAAGATTAAACAACTGTCCTAACTGTGGGTTTAATTCCCATGGATGCTGTGTTTTGCCTTAGTGAGGGCAGTTCTCACCTTTGCACTGAACCTGTCAGCCAGTATGTTGGCAATGTGTGTAGGTTCAGTAATTTTCACATCATTTTGAATTAATTCTGAGCATATCTGGGAGTTTCCTAGGTTTCTAACATAGCTAAAGAAGGCCTTATGATTCTCTTTAGAGTCCTTTTTCTCTCAAAATTTGCCTTGGATGATTTTATGAGAGCTCTTAGTTTTTACTTATAATGATCAAAGGTGTCTTACCTTTCAATTTTGCTCTATCTTGTAGTAGCTTCCTCCTTTTGTTGTAGAGCTTGTTTATGGCTGGGGTCCACCAGACTGGGCCGCTGCCTTTGGTACAGAGAGTCTTAGTTTTGTTTGGGATTGCCTGATCCATGCAGTCCTGTAGGTGCTGGTAGAAGGCATTTGTAAGTGATTCAGCGGTTTGAGTAATGTTTACCACTGGCTCAGGGGCCTTAAAGGAGACCACACTAGTTTTAGAAGTGTGAAATGGATGAGGACCTCCAGCGAGATTAGTTTATGATCTGATCTCACCAGTGAGGGTATACTTCGGTGTTGAACATTTTGATCCCATGTTCGTGATGATGAGATCAAGTATGTTTTCTCCTCTTGTGGGGATGGTGACTAGTTGTTCCATGGCATTTGAGTTTATGAACTCCAGGAATCTTTGGGTTAGAGTGTTGGCTTGAGTAGTGTTCCCAGTCTATATTAGGGTAGTTGAAGTCACCTAGTATGATGGTGTTTGGAGATACATTTATCCTCCAATGTTTTCAGGAAGGCCATGTGAGGTTCCTGAGTTTGAGAGGGTGGCCTGTAACATGCTACAAATTGCAGAGCAGTCTTGCCTATGGTTAATTGCACCTGGATGGTCTCTGATGCATCGTGCATTGCCACCAACCTTGAGGTGTGGGTGTCCTTTATGAATATGGACACCCCCCTCCTTTCTTGGTGTTGTCCGGATTTTGGGGCCAGAGCATGATATGAGGTGAAACCTGTTAGTGCTGGGGTGCTCTCAGGAGCCTTGAACCAGGTTTCTGTCACAGCACAGACATAGATGTTCTCCATATTGAGAAGGGCCTCAGATTGAGACTTCTGGCATTGAGCAGCATTACCCTTAGTTTTTTTCCTTTTTGGTGTTCTAGGGTGGTAGGTTTAGAATTTGAGCCTTGCCTAAAAAAGGCACTATGGGGGTGGCAAGAGCCTTTGCCAATATCCGGAAGCCCAGGGGTGACAGGTGCAAGCAGCGTGGCTTGTCCAGCATGTCATCCCAGGCAGACAGACATTGGATCCCCTTTGAATGACACCAGAATTTAAGCCAATTATTAAAGCTGATCATCTTATCACTGTATTGTGACATCATTCTAGGTGAAGGTAGGATACTGCTCAAGGTCAGGGTCATTAGAATGTCTCCATAGTGGTTAGAAGGCATTGAGGTAGCTTATTTAATAATAAAGGAAGCAATGACTTTGCAAGGCGTATTTGTACCACTGTACACAGCGATGATTCAGCCTGTGGCACACAGCAGTCTTTTTTTACTAGCAAAATATCTTGCTCAGCTAACAGAGGTTTCACACAAAGAAAGTAGCTGAGCTGCAAAATCTGTGCTACATCACTTTGATTAATGTTAATGAATCTGAATAGCTTGAACATGGCGTTGTCTCTTTATGGCTCCAACACAGTTTCTGCATAGATTTTGGAACAATCCAGGACCCCTGGGTGGATAATGAATCCCATTGCCTACTGTTAAGAAAGGAGTGGATAATTTTTGTGGGTGGTAGTACACACATGAGATTAGGGCATTTAAGATTCTAGAAGACTGAAATGCCAGGTATGATTTGCAAACCTATGAATTTATGAAGGGATTGAAGCTGCCACAAAGTCTTCCATTCACTCTTATGAGTAAAAGAGGATGTCGTTGTATTCTGATGTTGCATTATTCCAACTCTTGGGTTTTCCTGTCTTGCTACCAGAACATGCGGCCAGTATATGAAAGCTTGTAGCCACTGCTGGTTACATGACTAAGTGAACATGTGCCGTAACAGTGACATTTGCATGTACCAGACTTCAGAACTTCTCTGCCGCCAGTCGAATGTCAGCTGTTCCTGCTGTACTAGCCGTTGGATTGAATAGTGTAAGATAGGTAACATGTTGGGATCATTTTGTTTCTTTTGATCACTGCATGCGTGTGTAGGTTCATGTCATCCAGGAAGGGAAAGTGTAGGTGCAGTCGTCAGATCCCCCATAAAGACATCTACGAGCTTTGCCTTTTTTTGCTTAGGGCCTATGCAAAACCATAAGTCTTGCTCCATCTGCCAGGCCTTCATTTCAAAATGCTACACAGCCATATGCACACATTAAACATTTATCTTGAGAATCAGCGCTTTAAACGCTTAGCTTTAGATATGGAGGGGCTGTCCAGTGAGCCCATCGAGCCACCCAAGAAAAAGGCCAAGGTTGCTAGGCCTGAATCTGTAGCTGCACCTCCTCCATCCGATGTCCCTCCTGTTGCTGTCAGCCTGGATGAACGATCGGTCGTCACCAATATGGGTACAGCAGGTACTGCTGTGGAAGCCACAGAACCCAGTGGAAGGCACGTCCTCGGAGGTAATGCAGATGTCGGATGCCGACAATGAGGGAGAACCTTGGCTTTTACCAGCCGCCCAGATGGATCCCTCCACTACTTCACAGATTACTTAATCCAGGCTTACCTCAGCTCTCACACCCGCTAAGCCTTCTCTTAAATGGAAAGAGAAAAGAAAGCATGTTTCTCCCACAGTAGGGAGCCAGCCTGATTGGCAGGCTTTTTCTCAAAGCCTTTTTAATGTCTTCATGGCTCTGAGGCCTACTACTCACTTAGTCTTCCCTGTGGCTCCTCCTGGGATTAGCCCTAGACCTCAGACCTTGGATACTTCCCAAGCTGAAACTCAGAAATCCTTGACTCTTTCTCAGAGAATTCCCTGTCTTATGTCTCCCAAATGCCATCTCCTCTTGGCTGTGCCTCTCCTGAGGAAGAATCTGCAGAAACAGGTTCTCCTGGTGAGAATCTCTCTTTTGGGAGACCATTTCAAAGATGAGGGAACATTTCCAGTGGGACTTCATGCTACTCAAGTCAGAAGTGACAAACTTCATGACACCCATGCAGACGGGAACTGAAAGTTCGACTGCTGAATCCTACACTAAGGCACTGTACGAGCATATCCACTCATGCATGAATCGTGCATCCCAAATAGACCCAAGACGCTGTCCTCCAAAAAAAGGAAGCCAATCTGGTTGGTCCCCTGCTTTAAACAAACTTTACAACAAAAGGAAGAAACTGTTGCAGAAAAGAGGAAAATCCCAGGATGCAAAAAACTCCCTTACCAGCCTCAGTAAGAAGCTGAGATCCCTCATAAAATCCTCCAAAGCTAGTTATGAAAATAAAATTGCCAAAGATTCCAAAGACAACCACAAGGCATTCTATAGCTATGCCAAGATCTAAATGGCAATGCTCAGATGTGCTCTGAGATGAAACAGAATAGCATTAAATATACTGATCTCAAGGATATTGCCAATATTCTGGCAGATCGATTCAGTGCCAACTTCACCCCCTCTCATCCCCTAAAGGGCCCATCTCAATACCAAAAGATTGCCAAATTCCAGTAATGGCCACACAGGTAAAAGCTGCACTCTCCAAAGCTAAGAATACAGCATCCATGAGACCAGACAACATCCCGGGCTATCTAGTACATGAACTACGTAATGAACTGGCACCTCACCTAAGTGTCATGTTTAATCATAGCCTCACCTCAGGGTTCGTGCCCACTGAGTGGTGCACAGCTGCAGTTATTTCACTCCACAAGGTGGGAATCCACCTTGGATCCTGGGAACTACTGCCCCATCAGTCTGACGAGCCTGATCTGCAAGGCCATGGAACGTATTATCATGGAACTTGTAAACAAAGACATTGGCAACCTTCAAACATTGGATCCCACCCAGTTTGGGGTTCGTGAAGGGCCGAGCTTGTCTCCTGAACCTGAATGACTTCTTCGAATCAGTCTCCAGAGCTGTGAAAAAGGGTAAGGTGGTCCACATAGCCCATCTGGACCTTGCCAAGGCCTTCGACACCATCCCTCACTCTGGAATCATAGATAAACTTACTAAGCTGGGCATTAATCCCTACGTCACTGATGGGTTGCCAACTGGCTTACTGACAGAACCCACACTGTAAAAGTAGCCAACTCCAAATCCAGCTCCAGACAAGTGGAGTACCTCAGGGTTCAATCCTGGAACCGCTCTTGTTTGGCATCTACTTCTCTGAGGTACAGGCCAACACTAAGGGACTCTGGCTAACAAAGTTCGCAGGTGACTGCAAAGTGGGAGCCATTATTGAATCCTCAAATGATGTGGATATTCTACAAAAGGGCCTTACAGAAACAGATGCTTGGTGCCAGAGCCATGGGCTCAAGCTCAATGCCAAGAAATGTATAGTTATCCCCTTTGGGAAAAAACATGTACCTGTTAATTACCACATAGGTTGCAGTACACTAAACACCGAAAGTGTGATAAGAGACTTAGGGACACAGGTGGACACTGGTCTCACCTTCGATAACCACATTGCCACAACAGTCAGGAAATCCTTCTATGAGGCACACCTCATCACTATGGGCTTTTCACCCAGAAAAAAAAGAGGTCATTGTCCCACTGTACTCATCCCTCATTAGACCTGTTATAGAATACAATGCCCCGTTTGGTATGTACCTCTCAAGACATCTGCAACACCTGGAAAGGCCACAGAAATACCTCACTAAAAGAATTACAGGCCTAAAGCAGATGCCCTATGCTGACCATCTAAAAAAACTTCAGCTATACGCTGTCACATATCGTTTACTCAGAGGCGATCTTTGCTTAACATACAAGGCCATGTCAAACCCAAAGCTGCTGGACATGCTACACTTAAAGAAATCCCAGTCCCTCAGAGTCACACACTCCAGGGATCTAAACCTTGTCATCACAATGAACAAAACATGCTGGAGGGATAGGTTTCTGACCCAGAGACTCCCCAGACTCTGGAATAGACTGCCCATACATGTCAAGCAGAGCACCTCTTTGGTCCTCTTCAAAAGGAACCTTGACGATTGGATGGGAGGTAGGAAATTCACCCCCAGAGATCACGTCAGTCGCCCTGCTAGACAGGGGCCCAGGGAGGTAAATATTGTGGAAAGAAATAGCCAGGGAATTGTTATGGCTATGCTTGTATAGGACTTGGGGCCGATAGCCTAGTACCAACCTGTGAACTTCTCTGAAATGACAGAAGTTCAGAAAAGATACTATGAACTTCTTCAGATGGACTCCTGCCCCTTCAGCTATTCCCCCAGTATTACCATCATTTATGGATGCTGTTAATGCAGCATCAGTTAATCCAGACTCCCAGCCATCTGCGGGTCTATATTGTATTGTCGCAAGCTGACAATATTGAATCTGGTATTGTCGGCACAACAGTATCGAAAGTGAATAATATCGGCCAGGTAAACGGAAATTTCCGTAGGGGGAGATTTCCATTTACCTCAATGTAGTGCGGTCTCAGAGTTGGTATATTTAAGTAGTGGGGGGTGTGGGGGTGCAGGGGGGCTTGCCCCCTGCCTATGCCCTTTATTTATTTTTTTCGATGCAGTAAAATTTCGACTAGGTAATATAAACGCCCTTCTGCACCACAAAGGCCTGATAGATTCTACAACGTCCCTGAGGGAGACAAATTCCTTGTTAAATGCCCTGCAGGGGAACCTGGCACTGTATCACTCTCAGCTGATAAGGCATCTGAGCTCCTTCCATTCTCCTCACTTCTCCCCAAAGACAAAGACATGGAATGCCTTGAGAAAAAGGTTTACACCTCATCCATCTTGGCATTCAGGGCAATAAATTATCAAACCCACATGTTTAAATATGCTCTACCCCTTTTAAAACAATTCACTAAACTTTTGAGTGAAATCCCTGACTCTTCTGCCAAGATTGATATCCAGCCTTGTATCTCTATCCTCTCAGGTCACAAGGCACTCCATTAAGTGCAGTTATGATGCAGCAGAAGCTTCTGCCAGATCTGCTGCATCTGCCTTTGTCCTGTGAAGATATTCCTGGCTAAGAGTACAGCTCCTACCTGATGAAATTAGGGCGAAACTTGTGGATGCACCTCTTGATAACTCTGCCGTTTTTGGGGCAGAGGTGGCTGAGTTATTCAAAACTCTGCAACAAAAGGGAAAAGAGTTACAAGTCCTCAAACACCTGTTTGTTTCTCCTCTCCCTAAATTGCACAGGAACTACCCTTTAAAAACCCAGTTCATCAGGAAACACTCTGCTCCGCCTCCTCTTTCTAGGGGCAGAAAAACTGTCAGGAAGCAGACAACTCCCTCCAGGCCTGTCCAGACTCCTCAAAGAAGCCTCAATTCAAGACAGGGCAGGTAGTCTGTGACCACCTGCCATTTCTGAAACAACATCTCAAATCCATTCCCCTATCCCTAAGGCTCTCTCACTGTCTCCCTGCTTGGAAAAACATCACCACAGACAGGTGGGTCTTATCCACCATAGAGATGGATTATTTTATGACCTGGTTCACAACCTCTTCTTTGAGTGGCATTCCACAACTCCCCCAAAGAAGAGCTTCCATTATTTCAGCCGGTTATAGACAGCCTTATTGCCCAGGGAACAATTCAACCTGTCCCTATGACAGAAAAGCGAAAGGGTTTCTACTCAAGACACTTCCTATTCCCAAGAAAAGATGGCCCCTGGAGACCAATCCTAGATCTTTAACATCTCAGTCTGTTTCTGCATGTGCCCACCTTTCGAATGCTCACTCTGCAGACCCTCTTCCCCTTGATTTTCCCTCAGGGGTTCTTGGCCACCTTGGACATCAAGGATGCCTACCTACACATCCCCATAAGGCCCAGCTACAGGAAATACCTGCAGTTCTCTGTGGCCTCCTCACATTGTCAGTTCTGTGTCTTGCTCTTCGGACTTTCTACAGCACCAAGGGTCTTCACCAAGTGCTTGGCATCAGTGATGGCCTTCTGCAGGACCCAAGGGATTCAAATATTCCCTTACCTAGATGACCTTCTCATCCAGGCAGACTGCACAGAATCCCAGCAATGCCATCTACAAACAGTAATATCACTCCTGCAAGCACTGGACTTCAAGATAAATTACTGCAAGTCCAACCTGACCCCCTTTCAGGACCAAATATTCCTGGGGTGCAGGATAAGGACGGATGCCATGATGGTCTTTCTGCCACCCCAAAAGGTGGAAAGCTTAAGGCAGAACCTGCTCACTTCCTTCAGGCCACAGACTTGACTGCCAGGCAGTACTTCAGACTCCTGGGTCATATGGTATTGACCATTCCCAAGTTGCCATTGGCAAGGCTCCACATGAGAAAGGTACAATGGTACCTAAGGTCTGCTTAGACACAGCACTATCATCCTCTAAAGTACAAAATCCCCTTCCTACCTTGCCTCAGGAAAGAGATTCAGTGGTGGTTGGATCAAGTGAACTGCAACCCAGGACTCCCCTTACAGGTTGACTTGCCAGTGCAGGAGATGTACACGGATGACTCCGTTCTGGGTTGGGGAGCAGCCATGGGTTTCCTAAGAGTACAGGAACATATCCATATCAGAGAGATGAGAGCAATTCTGTTTGCCGTAAAGGCCTTCCAACATATGCTGAAGCAGGGCCCACTAAAATTCTTCACAGACAACACTACAGTTCTGTGGTATGTGAACAAGCAGGGGGGGGGAACAAAATCCTACTTGCTATGCAGGCTAGCTGTCCAAGTGTGGGAGCTTGCCATAAAACAGGGAGTCACACTACAGGCAGTCTATATCCCTTCAGAGTAGAATACTCAAGCAGACACACTAAGTAGGTCCATGTCACAGTCCCATGAAACGGTGTTCCACAGGGTTGTGTTCTTGGTCATAGTTCACAAATGGGGTACACCTCAGCATAAAGCATACAATTTCAGCCTTAGATCTGTTTGCCACCCCTATGAACAGACAATTTCCATCCTTTTGCACCAGGCTGCCCAGTCCTCTGGCAAGGGCAACGGATGCCTTCTCAGTCTCCCAGAGGGGGATGTTTCTGTATGCATTTTCCCCCTTCCCTCTTCTGTAGAAAGTCCTACTGAAAATCCAGCAGGACAAACCAAAAATCTTGGTGACTCCATTTTGGCCAAGATGGCACTGGTTCCCCCTCTTTCTACATTTAGCCAGGAGTAATCACCACAACTTACCTCACAGAGTGGACCTCACACAGGACAAAGGATCCCTAATCCACCCTCACCTACAATCTCTGAACCTTACCCAGTGGGTGATAGAATTCTGATCCCTTACAGACACCTCTACAATAACAATGTGCTCACAGTCCTTCAGGAAGCCAGGAACCTAATACTAGGAGATTTTATGTGTCTAAATGGAAAGGATTCTCCATATGGTGTCGTCAAAGACAGTTGGACCCTTTCAAGGGTGATGTCCCTTTGGTTCTGTCATACCTGTGGAAGTCTTGCAGACAGAGTTGGCATACTCTTCTGTTAAAGCCCACCTTGCTGCTATTTCAACTTGTCTGCATCTGGACCCTCCTTTGGCTTCTCAATTGCCTGCAGTGTTATTTCTACAGGGAAATACAGTGCTGCATCTCAGGTCCCCCAGGAAACCCATCCCACTACCCTGGGGCCTGAATTATGTCTTGGAGAACTCATGTGGCCCCCTTTGAACCAGCTTCTAAGGCCTCTCTTAAACACTGCCCTTGGAAAACAGTACTCCTGATAGCCTTGACATCAGCTAGAAGAGTGTCAGAGTTACAGGCCCTCATGACAATCCCTACTTTCCTCATCTTCCACAAAGACAGGGTAACCCTTAGGACCAACCATTTCTTTATACCCAAGGTGGTCAAAGAGATGTCCATAAACAAAGCTGTTCATTGTCTCACTTTTTTCGCCCATCCTCAGAGTGACAGTGAGAGAGTCTTTTATTCCCTTGATGTGCATAAACAGCTTAGGTTTTTTATTAAACAAGACCAAATCTATCAGAAAATCAGACCAATTGTTTGTCTCCTTTCACCCGGGCCCTGGGGAAAACAGTAACAAAGCATACAATTTCAGCCTGGATTTCCAGAGCAGTTTCCTTCTGCTATGCATACCACGGGAAATCTTTGGGGTCCAAAATTAACGCAAACTCTACTAGGGCTATGACTTCATCTGGAGCTTTTTTTAAAGGATTGGATACTGCCACCATTTTAGAGGCAGCTACATGGACCTCTGTCCACACCTTTATCAAGCATTACAAATTGGACTACATTTCCAAATCCATGGCTGGGTTTGCCAGGGCAGTCTTCCATGGATTTATAGAAAATAGTTCCAAGCCACCACCCTCTTCGTCCCAGTGAGCCTTGGCACTCACCCAAGAGGTGGAATACTGTAACATGAGAATAGAAGGACATAGAATAGTTGTGTAAAATCTTACCATAACCATAGATGTCCTTCTCTTCCATGTTGCAGTATTCCTTCTCTCCCTCCTCCTCCTCCTCCTCCTCCTCTTCTTCCCTTACACTGTTCCTTCTTGCATGGCACTGGACTTGCACAGTTTTCCTGGGACTGGGGTCCAACTGGGGTGCTCAGTTCTGAGGTCTGGTACATGCAGATGTCACTTTTATGGCCCAAATTCCGTTAGCCAACTTCAGACGTCCCACATACCCAGTAGTGACTACAAGCTTTTGTATACTGGCTGGACGTTCAGGTAGCAGGAGAGGAAAACCCAAGAGTTGGAATACTGCAATATGGAAAAGGACATCTATGGTTATGCTAAGATTTTACACAACTATTCTTTCTCTATCCAGGCAGGCATTGTCTTGTACCCTCTCATAGCATAACCCAGAACTGTTTCAGGCATCTGTTTGGCATGGGTCCCCACTTTTCCATGGTCAGATTACATGTTCCAGTAATCTTGGTGTGGCCCAAAAGCAGCTACATTTAGCTTTGAAGTACTTTCTTTAGTCATGGTTCTCCATCCTCACCCTTGTGTGAAGAAACATTCTCCTTGACAGGTGTACATACCCCCCCATTCAAACAGAAATGCATCTCTTAGAAGATGCTGTTCTTGAAGACCATACATTTTAGCTCTACGACTTCTGAACTGTAGTGATTATTCATAGGGAACGCTGTTTAGTCTTTCACAAAGAACAGGTGTCACTTAGGACTAACCAACTTTTACTCCCAAAATTAGTCTCGGAACTCTCCAGCTTCTTAAACCATGTGTCTCTCCATCTCCTCTCCAGGGTCAGAATCCAGTGGAGAAATGTATTAGCCATAGCTTTAATTTGCACTACCAGCCCAGATACCGCCTGCTAAAAGTGCATGAATTAATATTAATTAGTAATTAATAAATTAATAAAATGAATAAATAAATATATATTTAGAAAGAGAGTTAACTTCTCTCCTTTGGTAAGGGTCAAGAGAGGCTTGTGGTAGCTAAGCAACCCCTTTTCAAGTAGTCTTTTGATTCCAAGCAGCCAACCTCCCATTGAAGAGTGCTGTTTCCAAAGGCCACTCCACTAGCAATGTGGCTACTTCTAATACCTGTTTCAACAGTAGGTCATTGTGGACATTTGTGTCATAGCTACATCATCCTTTGCTTCACCCTTTCTCCAAGCATTATTCCTTAGACTATAATTCCAGGAGTTTTGCCTTATTTGGCACCTTCCTTTTAATTTTGTTCAGACTTTGAACTCCCATTGAGCTCTAATTTTTGCTGCTTGAGATTCATCCTTGAAGTTATCCAATGCAGAGGGCCTTTGACGTGGGATATTACATGTAAGTGCTCACCACATCAGTTGCTCTGTACACAGGTTATCTGCAATGGGTATGTAAGACACCACCACACCGCTTTCTTCTCTGTTTGGACAGCTACTCTATCCAGCAACAATGAATGGATTTTTCTTTAAGTCAGACAAGTGTATAATTGTATATTTTTGTTTGTTTAAGTCATTTAACTTATTCTTGGTAAGTTCCACAGTGGTTCAACTGTGGAGTTCAGTAGTTGGGTAAGCCCTTCTGTAAGAATTGTGTACACGAGCAGGAGAATGCACATGTCTTTAAGAGTGAGTGGTAGAGAATTTTCAGAACTTCAGGTACTTCTCACAAATTAGCGGATGTGATGAATATATATCTGTTATCTACACAAAAACACAGTAGACAGTCACTAGATAATACTGTTTCTCGTGTAATGATGATCTTCCAAGTGAAATGTTTTCATAAATAGATTTCATTTAAGATGACTTACTGATGCAGGGGCAGCAGGTCTGAATTTGCCATCAGTAATCCATGTTCAGGCAGTATGTGGACTGGAAAGTTTCTGAGGCCTGACTTCTCATCCTTGAAGAGGATTTGAATTCTGGCGCAGCAGTCCTGCTGGCAGCATCCTGGCATAGGCCGTGGGTACAGTCAGCAGATAGACCAAGCAGTAACTTCATCAGCCCTGACAGGGCAGTTTCCTTAATTGGTCTGTGTGTGTCTTTACAGGCAAGGATGAGTAAATGTACACCCTCAGCAATCACCACCTGCAGGCATTGTTCCTTGTCATTCTTCCACTATCAAAAGCAGATGGTTCAAAGATACCCTTTACCTCAAGCAGTCACATGCTATAATTACAACTTTCCTCATTCCATCACATCTTCTAGTAGTTAAGAACTCAAAGACTCCTCAATATATGGAAGTCACATTAAAGACAGAGGAGAAGGTGACAGAGGAATGAAAAACATTTTTTTCATAAGTTGTTCTCTGCAAGCAACATATATTTCTGTAATTTTTCTGTGTTTGCTTTAGAGTTTGATAGCATAAGATGACACATATTTTACTGTTCAGTTTTCTTGATAACTTACTGTGACACTAAATCATTAGAAAATGTTACCCTTTCCATGTTTTGTTACATAGACTTGGTGTCTTGCTATGTTCAGATAAGTGAAATAATCAAAGGTAATAAACTGAAGGAAAGGTTAATATGAAATAACAGCGAGCATGTGGATTCTATTATTTGAATTGTATATTTAGTAGGTAACTGCACTTCATCTTATGCAGCTAATTTGAATCACTGTTAAGTATTTTTAGAAAAAAAATATTTTAAGCTACTGTATAGTACAGTGTAATGAATGCATTACATGAATTTCATTGCAGTTTGATTTGGTTATTGATCCGTAATGTCTTTTGTATTAGTCAATAAAAAGACAGTGCTGCACTGATTCTGCCTTTTCTGTTTCTGTTGGTGTACTTTATATAGGTAGTATAGAGTGTTTGAGTAATAACTAGAGTGTTATAAACACAATGCCTAAATCTGAGGCAAATGTAGGTTTTACCATTCTTTAGTTTGAAACAGCTTTGTTATACTATTTCAAGCAACTGCAACAAATACATCCAATTGTAGAGTATGCAAAGAGGATCCCCAGGCATAAGCACTTTTGAAGTACTTGTAGCTTTCAAATTTATGGTTTAAGATTATGGTCTAGCCAGCTGTTGTAATGACCCCATATTTGCTAAAAGAGATGGTATCTTTCTGATGGCCTCTTTGCCATGTGGTACAGCATGCTTAGTTTACCTTTTTTCCTTCTAATGCATACAGCATGGTTACGTTGTTTTTATTTAGGGCACTATTTTTTTGTAGATGGAAGTAAGGTCAGCTGTAAGTATTGTACCTTGGTTGGGAACATGCTGTGATTTGCTAGTTTTAACTGGAGCTTTGTGGGTATTTAGCTACTGAGTGCATCAAGTAACTAAGGCTACAGCCTGAAACTTTGAAGTTGCCCACAGGAAACTAATGTGCAGATGTGCCCAAAGCATATGTGTTTGTGTGTATGTGAGAGAACTCTACCAAGGATAGTCCCAAACCCAGCTGCAAAAGGAGGAGGGTGGCCACCCCGCAGCACTGACCAGAACTGCATGGAAATTTGAACAGACGCATTCTCTCATGCTACCATATGCTGGGCAGTCGATGCACCAGCATTGGGGACCCAGGGTGCTGGTGAGAAGTGGGCTTCTCTCATGAGCATTCTCTCATGCTACCATATGCGGGGCAGTCGATGCACCAGCATTGGGGACCCAGGGTGCTGGTGAGAAGTGGGCTACTGAGTGAAGGAAATTCATTACGCCAAAACTGGAAACCCACATAGCCGCCAAATGTTCAAACCTGCCACCATGTCACCCAAGGAAATCATTGCCAAGGAACTCATAAAATGCAAAATCTCAATTGCTGCACTGTCAGAGTTATGACTCACTGAATCTGGAACACGGATCATCCAACCACTTGCAGCAGATGAAATGATGACGCTGTACTACTCTGAAGGCGAGAAGTGAGAGGCTTGCGTCGGGTTTATGGTGGATAGCTGGGTTGCAAGAAGCATAATTGCTTTCCAACCAATATTGGACCACCTGGCAGTGCTCACCATCGATCAAGACCCACACTCTATCCATCTATGCACCAACCGAGATGAGTCTGGACCCAGCCAAGGTTAACTTCTACATTCAGTTCGAGTACATGCTGGATTTGATCCAATGGACTGAGATGATCATCTTGGCGAGAGACTTCAATAACACATCTGCAAGGACAGGTCCGATTGGAAAGGAACAATGGGTAGATTTGGCCATGGTAACATAAATGATAAGAGCATGTGCCTTCTGTCCTTTGCTGCATCAGATGCTGTCATTGTGGGAAATAGCCATTTCCAGCATCCGGGCAAACACCAGCTCACATGGCGAAACCCATCTGGCAAGGACTCGTCATATTAGACTACATCCTTGTCAACTCCCGCTTCTGATCTTCGCTCAAGGATATCTTTACTGTGCAAGGACCTGACTGTGGCTCTGATCATTCCCTCATCTCTGCTGTGGTGCAGCTTCGCTTACAGCATGTAAAGCAAGTCACCTCTGCCAGTCGGGCTAGACTGGAAGAAACTGATGGCCCCTGCTTGCAAACAGGAATTCCAGATCGCACTGTCAAGCTGGTTCACAGCATTGGCCCAAATGGAGGATATGGATGAGGCAGAAAAGCAGATATCAAACTCTATCATGGAATGCACCAAATCGCTATATCCACCTGTCCGCTGCTAAACACAGCCATGGATGCAAACCAACAAGGTGAAAAAATGAAATCAGCTATCAGAACATAGAGAAACAGCAGGGCACCAGGAGTAGGTCAGGTCACTGCAGAAGCAATCAAAGCTGGAGACAATATCCTGCTCCACCGACTCCATGCACTGATTTAACTGCCACAGGTTAGAGAACAGTTACCATCCACATGGAGGATGGTCATCATCATACCCTTCCACAAAAGGGAGACAACAGTGAAGGCAAGAACTAACACAGCATCAGCCAGCTCTCTGTCATCGGCAAAGTCTTTAGGAAAATCATACAATCCAGGCTGCAGAAACACCGAGAACAAACCAGCAGAGAAGAACAGGCCAGATTCAGACCAAACAGAGGATGTTGCAATCAAATCTTTGCCACCCGTAACAGCTGATGGAAGAAAGAATCCAGTGTAGACAATGTACAGTTATCGTCTTTATCAATTTCAAGTCCGCATCTGACTGTATCCAGTGGCCTGCCCAGTGGAAGACATTGGAGATTGAGCACTCACAGAAGAAAATCATCAGACTCCTTAAAACGTGTTACAGTGGTTCGTCCAGCCAAGTACGTATTTGTAACAAACTGTCTAAATAGCTTACCACCCAGGCTGGGTCTGTCAAGGGGTTGTGGTTTCTCCACTGCTGTTCATCACAGTGGTGGACACCACCATGAGCAGAGTATTTGAGGGCAGGAGAGAAGTCTGGTATGATGAAGCCCATTCTGTGGCTGACCTGATGTTTGCCAGCGACAGCACCATTTTTGCATACAGTGATGCTGAGGCCACAGATATCCTCTACAACATTGCCCGCATCACCCAATTGTATGGCCTATGGATAAACGCGGACAACACCAAAGTGATGGCAACCGACGGGGCACAAGCCGCCGTCCACTTCGGGGAAGTTCAGATTGAACAAACACAAGAATTCAAGTATCTGGATTTGCTGGTTAAGGAGAAGAAAGTGGCATCAACAGCTGAAGTCCATAGCAGGATTGGACAAACCACTGCAGCATTTGCCTCGCTCAAGTGGTGTCTGTGGAAGAGGATAAACATCTCTATCACCTCCAGGATTCCCCTTTTCCGGGCACTGATCTTGCCAATTCTCCTTTATGGATTGGAAACATGGATCCTCCTCAAACCAGACCTGAACAAGCTTGAGGTTTTTCAAATGCAAAGCCTGCACCACGTCTTGGGAATTTTGCTTTGTGACTGCATTAGAAACAAGACCATCCAGATCAGATGTGATCAGCAGCTAATAATCAGAGAGCAGATCCAGAACAGGAGGCTGCACTGGTTTGGACATGTGCGCAGGATGGATGCCCACTGTTGACCTTACAAACGATTATGGAGGGAGAGCTCTGTGAACTGGAGAGTTCACAAATCTGCAGCAGTGAAGACATAGGCTAAATGGGTTGGAGGACCCGAGAAGCTGGTAACTCAACCTATAAGAGGCCAGAAACATTGCCATGGACCAAACAGCATGGAAAGGTGTCAAGAAGGAAGTCCGGAATCCAGCAGCACCCACAGCAGTGTACTGACTATGGGGCAACCACCTCTGCCGGCCATAAGCTAGGGACAAAAGAAGAAAGAAGTGCATGTGAGAGAATAGGTTGGGTGGATGTATAGCATATATATATATATATATATAACCTTTCCAGTGTTTGGATCCACCTCCACTTGAATAAGAGTGAAAAGGTGATGATGCCTGTTGACTTGTATTAAAATCTCTTACGGATGTACTGAACATTTTAGGATTAGTCCAGCATGGTAGACCTAATATTGGGACCGTTCTTGCTGGGTCTCCAGTTGGACTGTCACTTTGTTGTATTTTGGCATTTTTTTCTGGCGAGTCTTGAAAGCTTATGCTCATGGGATTACATACACCCTGTGCAGGAGCATGTCATGATATTGAATGAAGTACTAGGTGACAGTGCCTAATTCTTAAGCACATTAAGTTCTTTTATGCCAGTCACACAGGAACTCATTTCTGTCTAAATCATAGAGGAATTCGTATATTCATAGTTTGAAGTAGAAAAAATGTCTGTATGGCTGCTGAGTAACAAGCTAAGGCCCACACTGGAGTTGTCTTTACTGCCGGAAAAAAAGAATGTGATGCAAAGTGCTGCCATAAATGTCAGTGAGTCAAATCCAACCACTATAGATATTGGAAGGGGAAACACCTGGCCTGCCTCATTACTAGAAGGATAGCAGTGGTTGAAAGTTCATTGTTTCTCATTTGGGAAGCAACAGGAGTATCTTAATTGTAGCCCCAAATTTCTGTCAGATCACCATTAGAAGGCAAAGAAATATAGGGCTGGCCTTGGTCAAAATCTTCTGGAGGTAAGTATGTTACAGAAATGTCCCTGTGTTTCTTACATGTGGCAGCATTTTCATTTAATAATGAGGGCTGAAGCTTGTGCCCATTGTTCGCCTCTGAGTTGCTTGGAAGAGATAGGCTCCCACCACCAGTTTCAGTGATGCTTCCTGGGGTGTAGACACTATCTTTAACACTTGAAAACAGTCCCTTAAGTTCCCTAGAGATAACTCTGTGGTATTGCTTAGGGAAAGTACATTTCTTCCCATATCCCATCATCTGATTCAGCAAAGTTCAGTGGATTAGAACCCAGAGGGATTACTGGGTATTCCTGCATCAGATGTCATGGTTCAAGCTTTCATCTTCAGGCAGATATTTTAAAGTCTGGTGAGACCTTTGTGTAAGATTTCAGGATCATGACCTTTAATTGCATGACCAAAGTAAGCTAGTGTCAGATGTCCTTCAAGAATGCAACTGCAGTCATAACATATGGGTTGTCCTGCCTCAGGCAGCCCTCGGTCGGCCGAATTCCAAAGTCTGGGTCCGGCGTCGGCTGGTGTCGCCTCCTCTCCGACGTCACAACGGCTGGAGTATAAAGGCATCGGCCGACGCCATCTTCTTCAGTCTTTCTTGCCGCGCGGTGCCCGAAGCAGAAGCAGTTCGCAAGTGCCGGTCGGTCAGTTCCTGTGTTTTCAGTACCGAAGTCATCTAAAAGCTAAGTACCCCGTTGGGGAACATTTATTCTTGCCTCAGCCGATGTCAGAACAAATTGAGAAAGTTAATAATTGTCTTGTGGTAAACAAATACCTCTTAAGGATTTCCATTCTCTCTGCCTTCCCTGCCTGGGCCCAGACCACGACGTCTCGGCCTGTGCTGCCTGTGCCTGCTTTAATAAGCGCACTCTCAGGCGCCGGGCAGAATTGCCGAGACTTCTTCGTGAATCTTTTGCGTATATCATGCCGTCGGAAAAACCGACAACCCAATCTGCTAAAAGCGCGGGACCGGGACCGACATCCTCGGCCCGTGTCCACTACCGATGTTTCTCCTAAACCCTCTGCTAGCGCTCCGGCTCCTTCAGAAGTGGTAAATCTACCGCTCCAGGCCGACGACACAGCGCTAACACGACCTTCGGTCTCGGAGACCTCTCCGGTGCCGGTTGTTGATTTTCCTCCAGAAACCGAAGTTCTGGATCTACCCGACACCATTCCTGTGGACAAGGTAACGCCTGCACGTGGGGCTGCTAGGCCTCCTGTTTCCATGTCCATCAAGGCCTTTGCACGTGCTAAGGCCGCCAGTCAGGCCAAGGCCCATCCTAAACCTGCCCAGGCCCCTTCTTCTGATAAGCAGATCATGTCTCTGGCTGCAGATCTTATTTCCCTTATCAGGGGGTCTCAGCCTCATCTGGACAGGGGTTCTCAGCCACCTGCAGAGAAAAGACCTAGAACTGAGCAGGCGGACGACCTCTCCTCGGATGAAGCCTCTGGGGATTCTGAGCACTCTGACACTCAAGAAGAACCCTTCCAGGCCTACGAGGACTCTGATGCTGAGGAATCTATTCCCTCTGCCTCCCCTCCAGAGGATTTCTCATTTGGGGAAGTTCTGCATTCCATGAGGGAACATTTTCAATGGCAGGGTCAGGAATTCTCTGACTCCAGGAAAAGGCTACGTGCTTTCCTCAAGCTCCCCCAGCACAGACCTCTGGCTATCCCTCCAGTTATGGATGTTTTGGATGATGTTTTCTCTGACTCCAGTGCCAACCCTGACTCTCTTCCTCCTGCTCCTGTCAAGCCGGACAGATATTATATGGTCCCTGACACTCACAAGCACCTTTTTAAGGCCCACTCTGTGGATCTAGAAACTATTTCACAGGGCCCCAAGGGAGTGGCTTCCTCCTCTGCCAAAACCCACTGCCAGCTGACAGAGAAGCAAGGTCCCTGGAGAGATGGGGTAAAAAAGTATATACCTCTACTACCCTAGCCATGAGGTCTCTTAACTGCCTTTTTCACATGTTTCAGTACCAAGATTTTCTCCTGGATGATTTACAGAAAAAGGTAGCCTCTTCTGAGCCTATTGATAAAAAGGCACTGCAGGATCATATACATAACACTCAGCAGGTTAATAACCATTTTCTGCAGTGTGGTTATGATGCACTGGAAGCTTCATGTAGGGCAGCTATGACTGGGGCTGTAATACGTAGACATGCTTGGTTGAAGGATCAATCTTTGCCTAACCATGTTAAGGTAAAGTTACTGGATGCACCTTTGGAGAAACAAAAGCTTTTTGGTGCTACTGCACAAGATGTATTGAAATCCATAGAGGAAAAAGCAAAGTCAGTACAGACAGTCAAGGATTTCCTTCAGGTTCAGCCACCCAGATTCAGCAGAAACTGGCCGTCAAAGAATTGGTCCTTCCCCGGCTCTGACAAGTTTCAAAGGGGAAAAAGCAGACGAGCCAGGGGTAGAGGACAATACCGAGGATCTTACAGGGGCCGCCAATGGCAACCTCCAAATCAAAGAAGTGGCGCAGACAGTTCAGCTGCACCACAGGGACAATCACAATGACTTCACTTTCGTACTGCCTACAAAAGTTCAAAGAGAAGCACCTTTGGGCGGAAAATTAGCCTTATTCTCACAAAACTGGCATATCTTAACCAAAGACAATTGGATTCTGGATTTGATAGACAAAGGCTACAGATTCCACTTCCACACATTACCAATAAGACAAGGCATGCCAAACCTGCCACATCATCAAAGGGCAGAGGCACTCTCTCAAGTTTCCAAGCTATTAAGTATAAAAGCAATAGAAAGGGTTCCTCCTCAGGAGCAAGGCCAGGGATTTTATTCAAGACTGTTCCTTGTTCCAAGAAAAGAAAACAAATGGAGACCCATACTGGACTTGTCAAAACTAAACACTTTCCTCATTGTGCCAAAGTTCAAAATGCTGACGTTGCAGCAGCTTCTTCCCATGCTGGACAAGGGGTCTTGGCTGGTCACTCTGGACCTCAAGGAGGCATACCTGCATGTCCCAATCAGACAAAGCTGCAGAAGATACCTCAGATTTCTTGCAGGAACAGAGCATTATCAATTCTCAGCATTGCCGTTTGGCTTGTCTACTGTGCCCAGAGTGTTCACGAAATGCCTGGCATCAGTAGTGGCACACTGCAGACAGCAGGGGATTCAAATATACCCCTACTTGGACGACTGCCTCATACAAGCAGGCAACAAACAAACCTTAAAAGAGGATTTGGACTATGTCATGCATCTACTGCAGGCCTTGGGATACACAGTCAACATTCAGAAGTCAAAATTACTACCATCCCAACACATTACATTCCTAGGGGCCAAACTGGACACGGAAACACAAATGGCCTACCTTACAGAGGAAAAACAGCAGCATTTACCAGAGTACTTCAAAGGCCTAGCAAAGCTTTCCCAGCTGACTGCAAGGAAAATCCTGCAGGCCGTGGGTTTCATGGCATCTTGTATTCTTCTGATACCTTTGGCAAGACTTCATATGAGAAAGCTGCAATGGTATTTAAAAAACTTATGGTCTCAACACAGCAACAGCCTAGAGGACATAATCCCACTTATTCCATGCCTGCAGAAGGAATTTCTATGGTGGGCTCAAGCCAGTCAACTAAACAAAGGCATGTCTTTCAACAGACCTCAAGCAGGCCAAATGATCACAACAGACGCCTCAGACCATGGATGGGGGGCGCACATGGAGGGCAGATGCATTCAAGGTCTATGGACGCCAAAGGAAAGACATCTGCACATAAACCAAAAGGAGATGTTGGCAGTGATACATGCCATCGAGACTTTCGAAAAATCACTACAAGACGGACATTTGTTAGTAAGGACAGACAACACCACTGTCATGTGGTACATAAACAAGCAGGGAGGCACTCATTCTTATCCCCTCTGCAGACTAACAATGCTTCTCTGGGAAAAATCCCTGAGCCTGAAGATACACTTACAATCCCAGTTTGTACCAGGCAAGGACAATGTACTGGCGGACAATCTGAGCAGAAATTTCATGGATCCACACGAATGGATGTTGCACCCTCACATTTTCTCTCAACTGACAAGGACGTGGGGAATACCGGACGTAGATCTTTTTGCTTCCCACCTAAATCATCAACTGGAAAAGTTCTGCACAAGGACTTACCACCCTCTAGCTTGGAAAACGGATGCTCTCTCCTTCAGCTGGAATTCTCTAAAAATTTATGCATTCCCTCCTCTGCCTCTGCTGACCAAGGTGATACTGAAAATAAAAGCAGAACAACGAACAGGCATCTTGATAGCTCCAGACTGGCCAAGGCAACACTGGTACCCACTGCTATTGACCATAACTCGGACCAAACCATGGCCTCTGACCCTATGGCCCCTGCTCCTAACGCAACACAATTACAGGACTGTACATCAAGACCTGAAAACATTGCATCTGACAGCCTGGAGACTTCCATGACTTCAACACCTAACTCTCTTTCCAAATCTGTTAAAGAGATCTTGCTGGAAGCACGCAGACCTTCCACCAGAAAAACCTATTCAGCCAAGTGGAAAAGATTCAGCATCTGGAATGCCAAAAAGGGTCAGGACACCGAACTACAGAGTATTCCTCAGATATTGGAATACTTGGCAGAACTGTTTCATACTGGACTCTCATACTCCTCAATAAAGATTCATGCCTCAGCAATCTCAGCAAAATACAACTGTGACCCTCCAGTGTTTTTGCATCCTCTGCTAAGACAGTTTTTAAGAGGGATAAAGAATATCAAACCTCCCAGAAAACAGCCAGTACCTGCATGGGACCTCAACTACGTGTTGGAAAAACTAACTCTTCCTCCCTTTGAGCCAGCAGCATCCTCAGAAATGCAATTTCTTTCATGGAAGACGGCCTTCTTATTGGCAGTCACTTATGCAAGAAGAGTTTCGGAGATACAGGCACTCATGGCAGTACCCCCCTTCTTCATTTTTCATCAAGACAGAGTTTCCCTAAGAACCAATCCTACATTCATGCCAAAAGTTATTTCCAGGGTGTCTCTAAATCAAGCTATTCATCTGCCTACATTCTTCCCCAATCCTCAAAATAGGGGGGAAAAACTACTGCATACTTTGGACATGCACAGACAACTACGCTACTACCTGGACAGAACTAAGGCCACCAGAAAGTCTGACCAGCTGTTTGTAGCCTATGCTGCTGGAGTACAAGGAAAGGCAATCTCCAAACAAAAAATTTCAAAATGGATTGGACATTGCATCAGATTTTGCTATTCTTTTCATGGAAAAGGTGTGCCAGCCAATATTAGGCCACACTCCACCAGAGCTATAGCCACTTCCACAGCTTTCCTAAGAGGAGTGGCAACAAAGGACATTTTAGAGGCTGCTACATGGACCTCCGTGCATACATTTACCAAGCACTACCACCTGCCATTATACTCCAGATCCCGAGCAGGCTTTGCTTCGGCAGTCCTGCAGGGGATTATAGCTACACCATCCTTATCATAGTTCCATCCACCCCCAGCTTGGCTATGGTATTCAACCCATATGTTATGACTGCAGTTGCATTCTTGAAGGACATAGTACAGTTTTGTACCTACCATAAATGTAGATGTCCGATAGATATGCAACTGCAGTCGGATTTTCCCATCCTCCTACCCCTCTGTACCCTTCTTTTTGGGTCCCTACCCCTCTTCCCTTCAGCTGGGGGTATCTCCTATGGTGTATCTGTTTATTACTGTTGTGCATGCTTGGGATTATTTTTTTATCCATTTACAAAATTTAGCCTTCCTAAGTGGGCACCTGACATCTGGGGCAAGAAACACTGAAGAAGATGGCGTCGGCCGATGCCTTTATACTCCAGCCATTGTGACGTCGGAGAGGAGGCGACACCAGCCGACGCCGGACCCAGACTTTGGAATTCGGCTGACTGAGGGCTGCCTGAGGCAGGACAACCCATATGTTATGACTGCAGTTGCATATCTATCGGACATCTACATTTATGGTAGGTACAAAACTGTACTGTCCAGTGCATGACACTTATGTCCCACACATCTTTCGCAAGTCTACTGCTGCACATTGGCTTCATGTTGTCTAATGCTATGCAAACAAGTGATGAATTCTGAGCCCCATGCAATTCCTACTTGATCTTGTCCCTTTTGGAGTTGGTGGGAGAACTCCTTTTGTAAGGCCTATAGGCCATTATTTTAGAGAGGTAAGGAATCTTCCCCTAGCCTGCCATTCCTTTCATGGTGATGCCCTTTTCATAAAAACATCAATGCTCATGAAATCCTTTAGGGACTCCCCAATTGTCTCCATTCTTTCCCAGTAATGTCTTAAGTCTGTTTAGCCACTTATCAAGCACATATGTACAGCTTAGAAACACCCAGACTGTGCTTCTGTGACTTCCAAGAAAGCAAATGCACACTACAAGCCCTCTCAGTTGAACAAGAGACTGACCAGGCACCTCATTTTACTAACTACTGTTTGCTTTCCTAGGGATGGCAGGGCCCATAGACCTTAGCATTTTACCTTCTTGCTGCCGGAGTCTGCAGCCTTGAACAAGGCCTGCAAGAGTTTTTCTTCTGTACATCACTGAGGCATAGAACCTTTGGCTGTTTGACCTGTCCTGTTTCAGTTGAACAAGAGACTGACCAGGCACCTCCTTTTACTAACTACTGTTTGATTTCCTCGGGGTGACAGAACCCATAGACCTTAGCATTTTACCTTCTTGCTGCCAGAGTCTGCAACCTTGAACAAGGCCTGCAAGAGTTTTTCTTCTGTACATGACTGAGGCATAGAGCCTTTGGCTGTTTGATCTGTCCTGTTTCCAGTCCTCCCCAGTGGAAAAGACACTTAAAATTATCCTCCCTGTCTCTGACTCTGGGGGCAAGTCGAAGCCTATTAAAACTATGTCCACTGCTGTAGTTTTGACAGTGATTTTGCTATAGCTATGACAGCAAGCTTAGGCTTGTACACATGTAGGATAACCTATATGACATTTCCTTCCCTTGAGGGAGAGGATGAACTCAGGCATTTGATCCTGAGTGACCATTTTATGAGGGAGAGTCTATTCTGCAAGCTTTCTCTGGATTTTGTTGGTGATATCTAGAAGAAACTAGCCCTGTGTGCTGTGGATGACCTCAGTAAGTCCCCTCTTCTCCCTTCTTAAGCCTGGCCAAACCATCTAAGAAGAATAAGCCCCTTTCTAGACTGAGAAAGGCATGCAGGTGTCAAGAGTGTCCTGGCCCCTCTGGTACTATTCAGATCATTCAGGGCCATGACCACTATTCCACTACTCATAGCTCCAGATTTCATCTTGGGATTTGCATTGTAGTGCAATCCTTGGAACAGTAGCTTGTAAATCTGGTTATGGAAAGCCATATCTTAGAGGATTTAGATCCTCTTGGTTAAATGGCTTTAAGTCAGAGACCAAGACATCTGCACAGCTCTTGAAGTATGCTCTGAATGTATTCATCATTGGGCTGTAGATCCTTTGTCGTGTTTCAGAATAAGACTGGGGGTTCCTGTTTCTCTTCTTTCAGTATCTGGAAAGGATGGAAAGCTTTGATCAAATCTCCCATCTCAAAGACCAACAGTTTCTGAATGTCAACTCACCAGGATGTGATAATAGTGCTGGCAAAGGACATCTGGACAGTGTCACCACTCATGATGGATTCTCTCCTGTCACGTCATTGACAAGTGACCACATGTGAGATTTCTCTAAATTTGCTGTTTGCTGTCATCACTTTAAATGCATAGTGCTTTCATTTGCGCATTCCTCTGCACCAGCAACTTTGAGCAAAGTGTTGACCTGTGTTGCCTAGTATAGAATATGGGATGTATAACAAAGTTTACAAGCTGGCTACAATGTTTTACATGCCATGTTGTACACAGGTGTTTTAGAAAAAAAGTGGTTTGGATATAAACTTCATGAAGGTTAGACTGCATATCCTGTTGGTGTTACTTATTAGGCCTCTTTACAAAACACAGTTGTTATTCTGGTGAAATATTTGCCAAAATTGAAGACATGTATCTGAAGAAGAAATGTATCAGCTTTCAAGAGTTTATCTGCTTGCAACTAGAAACAGTGAAAATGTGGTTCATTTGCAATCACCAGAATTTATTTTTGTACAAAGACATGTGGCTGAAATGTAGAAGCCATAGTTCCAAAAAATGCTATATATTTTTTAGTGTTAGTTGATTTACTGAGATACTTTAAAAGGTCCAGTGTACTGCATTCTTCTGTGTTGCATGGGAAGAAATAAACCATAAAAGCATTAGCCTTACTTTTCTTAATGAAGAGAAATTCAAATAGCATATAGAGAAAATGCAGTAATTGTCAGTCCAGAAAGAACTTGCCATTTATTAGTCATTTGCTTTTTACAGACTATGATCTGTATATGTTATTGAGCTGAGGAATAAAGCCAAATATTATAAATTCAGTGAGCTTGTGATTTTGTTACAATAGATGCAGAACATTGTTGCATAATAAATTATGGAACAATGTGAGCAGGCTACTAAGAAAAACGGACCTGAGCTTATCAAAAGCTGTGGCTGTATGGAGACCAAGTGAAATTATTAGTACTTTGTTAAAAAGCACTAAATGGTAAGGATAAAGTGAATAAAATAAATTGAGTCAAATAATAAGACAAAGTGAGAGTATGAGAAATAAAGGCAGGATGTGTTGTAAAACTAATTTGTATTAACGAGAGCCATGTAGTAGTGCACTGCAACAGTGACAGAGTCCAGGAAAAGAAGTTGCCTGTGCAGTTGAAATTCTGTTCATTGTTGGTGTGGCTGTAAACATATGTGATAGAGATGTTCTGCAGTTAATCAACTTTCCAGAATTTATGCTAGAAATGGGCAATTTTCAAAGATGTGTAAAAGTAAAAACAAGTGTGTTCCATTGACTTGGCATATTTTTGAACAGAAACACGAACAATTTGTGGGTACCATTGAAGTGAAAAGAATACAGGAAAAAATGAAAATGGCTCTTAACCTGTTAGACTTCAGTACAGGCTGAATGTTAGAATGAGAATTAGTGGGTAGAACGTGAAATTTAAATTAAATGCAGGGGTACACTGCAATATTTTGTCAGAAAATACTGTTAAAACTTTGAATTGGCTGGCAGAAGTAGGTTAGAAACTGCTGACATGCCCATGAAAGAATAAAAGAAATTTAGTTTCCTTTTTCAAACAATATCACTTAAATAATTTAATTTTAATATCTGGGTCATGTTGCTTATGAGAATTCACAGTGCAAAAGCAAAAAGTGCATGTGCAGATAATTTGTACACAATCACAGAAACAGTTCAGATATTGTGCAGTGACATAGCATTGGTATCCTGTGTTGATTCTTTCATGACTCTACATATCATTGGTATCCTATGTTGATTCTTTCATGACTGTATGATATAAAAATAACTTAATGATGTGTTGTCTATTCATACTCTTATGTCACAAGGAAAGTAATTCATGGCATTCAGAACTAAAGCAGAACAGAACCCAAAAAGGAAAATCTAGGTTTTGAGAATCAGTCAGAGCCAACATAATTTGTAAAATTGTATAGTCACCTGTTAGAACAAGATTCACTTTGTATTGACTTCCACTACAGAGTAATTTCAGAAACAGTGATAAGGGCCAGTAACTTTGTCAGCATTAGTTTTCGGACTTGTAAGGACATTGCCTGCGTGCCAGCATAAAAGAAATTTAGAGAGCCTGAATAAAAATCAACTAGAAAAGATAAAGAAAACACTGACTGGGAAGAATCCTGCAGCTGTTCAGCAAAAAGCAGTTCAAGCTCCAGCTTTGTTGCAAGATATGACTTGCAGTAATCTAGAAGAAAAAATTAAATGTTCCCAGAGCTGATTAAAATAAACAAAACATTGAAGGAGTATATCAACTCTAATAATAAAAGGATGGAAAAATCGAAGAAGCTTTAAACTGCTATTCAGCTGAACTAATAACACTAAAAAAGTCAGAGGTCAAAATGAAGAAAAGGCTGGCTGCACATGAGTCTGCTCAAGAAGATATGTTTCAAAAAAATTGTATAATTAGAGGACATAGTACACATGAAAAACCTTAGATCTGAAGTAGGGACTTCATTTGTCAGCAACCTGTGGGTCTTGAATCCGATATCGGATCCGAGTCGGCAACTTGTTTCAAGCTAATGGATCCGAGCTCCTAGCTCCTCCCCTCACCCATAATCCCCTGCCAACCCTCCATGACCTCAGATCTAGTTTGCCGCGCTTGTGGATAGATGGATTCCTTTGAGCTCGACTAGTTATCGTCAGTTAAGTGTGTTTTTTCTGTCAACTTTCTTCCTTTTTTTTACAAAAATATAAAGTGTGTAAGTGTTAGGTTCCCTGTAGTGTAAAAATATTTTTCTTTTAATTAGTTTTTTCCCTCCCTTCGCTGGTCATTAGTGAGTGTGTGTGTGTGTGTGTGTGTGTGTGTGTGTGTGTGTTGTGTTTTGGGGCCTGTGTGTTTGTGTAACACTACCTTTTCTTTTAAGTATGGCTGAGACCCCAATAGCCATTTTTTCTAAATGTACCGAGTGTAGCCATAAGCTCTCCCCGGCTTATGGCCACACTCGGTGCGTTCAGTGCCTTGGGGTTGAACACCTCACCTCGGGCTGTACCATTTGTGCAGCGTTCAACCCCAGGGCACTGAAAGAGCGGAGGTCGAAGCTGGTCTTGGCGGGACTTTTACCCTCGGACTCGGCTCTGGCCTCCGCTGCTCCCATGGCACTACCACAGGCTGTGGTTGCTGCCACTCCTGCCCCCCTTCCTTTGGCCGGGACTCAAACTCCCGCTAAAGCGCCGGAGGACAGGGAGGCCAGGAGGGAGAAATGGAGGGAGAAGCACTCCACTGCTTCTAGGTCTCCTCCTCCTCGGCTCCGATCCCCCTTGTTTCTCCCCAGGGCCCGAGGAGGAGGAGGCCCGATCTCCATCGAGGTCATCGAGGCGGCATTCCAGGCCTGCCTCGGTGGCCTCTTCGAGATCGTCTTTCAGCATGTCCGATGCAGACCTGGACTGGATGATGCGAAGGTTCATCCAGGCCCAGCTGCAGATGGGAGTGCTCTTGCCCCCCCCCCCCCTTTGGTGGGGAGCTCAACACCTTTTTTCCATCCAATTGCTCCTTCTCCGACCCGCTATCCGGGCTCGGAGCGTTCGGAGCCGAGCAGCGTTGGAGCCGGGGGTGGGTCGGCGCCGACAGTACTTGGTACTTCGGATCCGACCCTGCCCTCGAGCCTGTCGGATCCGACCTCTCGGAGCCGTGGCCCAAGCTTCGGATCCGAGGGATTCAGTGTGCCTTCGGCTCCTTCCAGATCGAAGCACACTGGTCCTTCGGATCCGACGATCTCGGCGCCAGTTCCGATCCCTTCATCGGATCTGAGTGGGAGCTGACTCTCGGAGCCCAGAGAGAGTGGTTCCCCCTCGGCCTTCGATGTAGTGGAGAGGGCTCTGTTGAGAGCATCCGGACCCCCGGCCCTTGTCTCGGCTCCACCCTGCACTCCCTCTCTGCTGGGCCAGGCTTCCATCACCCTGCCAAAGGGACAGCCTGCTTCAATGTCCCAGATGGTTCCATTGGAACAGGATGTTGCTGGCGAGGCCTCCTCCGACAGCCCCCCCAAGGAAGTGCCCCGCAAGCATAAGTGCAAGAGGAGGCACTTGGACTCCCCTGAGTCCTTAACTGAGGACACGGACTTGGATGAAGGGGAAGGCTCCCCAAGATCACCCCCTGAGGATGTCTCCTTTGGAGACATCATGGAGATGCTGAGGATCAGAGGTGGGTGGTCTGCCCCCACGTCTTCCTCCGACGAGTCCATGTATCTGGAGGCATTCGAAGCAGGCCCATCTACCTCTTGGGTGTCCCCTCCGGCCGACCGCTTGGTGGACCTTATTACCACCAGGGCGTGGAAGGATCCGGACACCGTGGAGCCAATACCCAAATGCCCGGACAGAATACTAAGCCCCCCTCAGACCGGTCACACTGGAGCAAGGGTCCCCCCGTAGATGCCATGTTGACGGCGGCAGCCATGAAGAGGGAACTAGCTCAGGAGAGCCCCTCAGTCCATCCACCGAGCAAGGAGTCCCGCTCGATGGACCGCTTAGGGAAGTGAGTTTTTAGTTCAGCGACCTTCTCGGTAAAGTCTCTGAACTATATGGCACATGTCATCAGGATGCAGCGGGATCTTATCAAAGAATACAATGCCTCCCCCCCTGAGTCCATGTCGGTGGAGGACAAACAATTGTACTCCACTCGAATGGCCACTCTGAGATCAGTTTCAAATACCTCTATGCGGCTATTGTTCCACGCCACCAAGGGAGCCGCTAGGGCTAGCGGAGCAGGCCTAGTCATGAGACGTCAGGCCTGGCTCCGTCATTGTGACTTTGCAGAGCCCTTTAAAGCGTCTTTTGCGAACGCCCCTTTCGATGGTTCTGCCCTGTTTGGCAAAACGGTTCGTGAGACACTTGTCCAGAGTGAGAAGGACGGGAAGACATTGTCTGCCATCAGAGTCCGCTTCTCTGCAACCCAGCGGTCCTTTTCGAAGAACCAAAAGGGTCAGAAGAAGATGTGGTTCCGGAAATCGCAACATTCCCAACCTGCTCCGGACAACCAGTCCTTCCTTGGCAGAGGAGGACAGGGAGGATGCCGCCCCAGGGGCAGAGGGGCTCCGAGAAACTTTGGGTCCAGAGAACCTTTCTCTGAACGGCCCACGCAGCAGCCCTGAAGGGTTGCCCGACTGCTCCACTCTGTAGGCAGTCGGGGGGCGCTTCTTGGAGCACCTAGCGGCATGGGAGTCCATCATGACAGACCGCTGGGTGCTTCGAATTATATCCAGAGGGTACAAAATACCATTACTTCATGTCCCCAAATTCAAGAACCTCCCCGATGTACCACCCGATCAGAGGAGGCGCAGCAGAAATTCAGCAGCTGCTAAGAAAAAGAGCCATCCAGCCCGTCCCCCAAGACCAGCTCGGATTAGGGTTCTACTCCAGGTTCTTTTTGGTGCCAAAAAAGACGGGGGGACTTGAGACCGATTCTAGACCTTTCCCGCTTGAACCTGTCGGTAACCAAGGAAAAATTCCGAATGATCACTCTTCAGTCTATTCTCCCCCTTCTAAGGGAGAACGATTGGATGTGCTCTATAGACCTCAAGTATGCGTACTACCACATTCTAATGGACAGACGATCCAGGAGGTTCCTCTGATTCCGGCTGGGAGCCAGTCACTACCAGTTCAGGGTCCTTCCCTTTGGCCTCACCACAGCCCCCAGGGTGTTTACCAAGGTATTAGCAGTGATTGCAGCCCACCTGAGACTCCAGGGAATACAGGTCTTTCCGTACCTGGACGACTGGCTCCTGACCGCCCCAACAAGGCATCTACTTTGCTCTGCCAGAGATTTCTTTCTCCGCCTAGCCCCACAGGCATCACCATCAATGCAGACAAATCCCTTCTGGCCCCGACACAAGCCATAGAATTCATAGGAGCCAGAATAGACACCAGAGAGCTGCGAGCCTTTCTAACGTCCGAGAGACTTCGGAATTTGCAACTCCATGTGCGGGCTATCCTCTAATCAGAGACCCCACCAGCAGAATTGGTCCTGAGGGCACTGGGCTCCATGGCGGCAGCAATAACGCTCCTTGCATGCACCCGTCTGAACATGCGGGTACTGCAATGGACCCTTCTAGTGCAATGGTCCTTTCTGTCTTTTCCTCTTCACCACCCCATTGCTATCAGCAAGGCTTGCAGGAAGGCTCTATTATGGTGGCTCCATGCTTCGGACCTCCATACGGGCCGACCCTTCTGCACCTCTCCCCCTCTCGCCACGGTGACCATGGACGCCTCCCGCCTCGGGTGGGGGGGGCATTATTCAGGCAGGACGGTCCAAGGCACATGGAACGATACAGAGACCTCCCTGCATATCAACGTTCTGGAGATGAGAACGGTGCTGTACGTGTTGCAAGCACTTCAGAATCTCCTCCCCGTAGGAACGATTGCAATTCAGTTGGACAACATGTCGGTTGTCTGGTACATCAATAAACAGGGGGGAACCAGATCTTACCCTCTATTCCGCAAAGCCATGAGAGTGTGGGAATGGGCGATCTCCACCAACCGCTTTCTGATTGCAACTTACATTCTGGGGTGGACCAACATCCTAGCGGACAAACTCAGTCGCACCCTTCTTACCCCGTATGAGTGGTCTCTTAACCCACTAGTAGCGAAGCAGATATTCGCAATATGGGGACAACCCTGCTGCGATCTTTTTGCCTCTCCCTCAAACATCAAATGCGGCAATTTCTTCGCTCTGATTCCCCCTCCAGGGGAAACTCCAAGAGATGCTCTGGTGCATGCTTGGCCACCCGGTCTACTTTATGCCGATCCTCCTCTACCCCTGATGCTGCAACTCTTACAGAAAGCCTCGCGGTTGGGGAGCAGGATGATCCTCATTGCCCCATTCTGGCCTCGGCAAATTTGGTTCCCTTACCTGTGGTCTCACCTAGTGAATCCTCCTTGGATTCTGGATCCCAGTCCGGATCTAATCTCCCATCCGTCGGACTTACCGACCCCAAATCTGGACAATCTGAAGCTGACAGCTTGGTTACTCCAGTTCCACTCCTAGTTAGGACTCCCAGTATCTCTTCACCAGTCAAAGTCATCCTTGTGACAGCACATAAGCCCTCCACCAGGAAAGTGTACCGCAGTAAATGGAAACGTTTCTCCATCTGGGCGGAGCATCATAATCTAGATCCCTTTACGGCTCCTCTTCTGTCCATATTAGACTTCCTAACCAAACTTTTTCAGGAAGGTGCTAGTTGCTCAACTGTCAAAGTGCAATTGGCGGCCATCTCACATTACCATGTGGGACATGATACAGGGCCTTTGATGTCGGCCAAGTTGTGTAAAACCTTTCTCAATGGCACCTTTTTGCTTAGACCCCCTATAAAAGAAGCCGTATCACCGAGGGATCTTTCACTAGTTCTTCAAGCCTTGACTGCTCCACCTTTTGAACCCGCTGCTTCAGTAGATCTCAAATTCTTGTCCTGGAAAACAGCATTCCTTGTAGCCATTACTTCTGCGAAAAGATTTTCGGAGCTTCAAGCTCTTTCTGTGAAGCCTCCTTATTTGATCTTTCACCCGGACAGAGTGTACCTCAGGATCAATCCCTCTTTTCTTCCCAAAATAGCATCAGAAACCAATATAAATCAATCCATAAATTTACCGGTTTTCTTTCCTAAATATCAGAATAAAGGAGAGTACAAGCTGCACTCATTAGATGTTCATAGGCAGCTACACTTTTATACTCATAGAATGGCTGGTCATAGACAATCCGACCAGCTGTTCGTTTCCTTTGCCAAATTTAATTTGGGGAAAGCAATATCAAAAGTATCTCTATCACGCTGGATTCCTCAATGTATCCTATTAGCGTACCAAGCCTCTGGGAGACCCCCACCTGAAGGAGTTCGCGCACATTCCACTCGTTCCATCTCTACTTCTGCGGCCTTCAAGTCTAGAGTTCCATTGGATGATATTTGTTCGGCAGCCACTTGGGCCTCATCTCATACCTTTATTAACCACTACAAACTGGACGTGATTTCTAGAGGGAGAGCATCCTTTGGCTCTGCGGTGCTTCGCAATATCCTTCCATGATGGCCACCCAAGGTTCAGGTAGCTGGGGACTCTGTCCCACAGGTTGCTGACAAATGAAGTCCCTACTTCAGATTAAGAAGTTATGTACTCACCATAACGTTCCATCTGAGTAGGTAGCTTCATTTGTCTGCAACCATCCCCCCCTCCTTCCCCCTGGCCTTCTTTGGATCTATCTTAGTTGGATACCCGTTTTGGGTATATATTGAGGGGCAAACTCGATCTGAGGTCATGGAGGGTTGGCAGGGGATTATGGGTGAGGGGAGGAGCTAGGAGCTCGGATCCATTAGCTTGAAACAAGTTGCCGGCTCGGATCCGATATCGGATCCTAGACCCACAGGTTGCAGACAAATGAAGCTACCTACTCAGATGCAATGTTATGGTGAGTACATAACTTCTTAATTTTCTGCTGTACCAGAGAAACTGGAAGTAACAGATGCATTAGTTTTATGAAAGCGCAAATAAGCAACTGTACTGGTATCCCACACCAGGATTTGTTAATTGAAAGGACACATCATGTGTATGCTTCAAACCTTTCCGTGAGGAAGCAGCCAAGACCCTGTATTAGTAAAGATGAAAATGTAGCAGAAAAACGTAATCCTGACCAAACTGTAGCAGAAGGGCAAAGTATTAAAAATAGGAGAGAGTAGTATGTTTATAGAAGATGATTATTCACCTTACACCAGGCAGAAGAAAAGCAAATTTATCCCAGCAATCAGAATGTTGAAGGGCAGATGTGGAATTCAAACTGCTGTATCCAGCTGTCTTCAGAGTATTTTTTCCTGGTGGATAAAAGAATATTCTGATGTGGAACAGGCTAAGGAAGAAATAAAAAAAAGTTTATCCAACAAAATGTGAGCCAGCATGCAGAAGGAGACTCTGCTTTTCAATCTTCTGACAGTAAAGCTCACAGAGAGACTTTGCCATTGAAACCTTTACCAATGTTCCAAAGGAAAATGAGAGAAAGCAAAAAGCACACAAATTGACTAGAAACATTGGGTGTACCTTGGATTTGGGTGATAGAAATGAACAGGAAGAAGACCAGCAACACTGAAATTAGTGAATAAATTTGAGATCATAAACCATTAATTACATTTGTGAAATATGACTGTGCAAGAAAAAGTAGAATGATTGGACATATGTTGACTTTGTTAAACTTGTGGGGGACTAAAAAATATGCCCCAATTAATGTCGGCACATTCTGCTCAGAACGCCAATGTACAGTGGACCTCTAAAATGCTATACAAAGTTCCACTCTAGACAAAAAAATCTGATAATATAATTAATTTCACTTAACAGTGTAGCCACCACCATCTCAAGCTCCAATATGAAACAAAAACAAAGGCAAATTATATTATATTATATTATGAGATTTTTTTGTCTAGAGTCGAGCTTTGTGTTACATTTTAGAGGTCCTTCATACAGTGGACGTCTGAACTAGGTGGCCTGTGATTGGTTTGGTTTTCTTTATGAGAGTATAGATTGGCCGTGGTTCTACCTGTGGGAGTGTGTGGTTAAGGGATAAAATTTAGGGCTCTCCAATGGTTAATTTTACTTTGTTACAATTTTTTTAACTAATTAAATAACATTTATCATTAATTTTGTATATTCAGACTGGATTTGTAGTTTGGCGTTCTGAGTTAATTTTGTTGAAAGCCTACGTTTTGAGGTAGCCAAGTATGTTTGATACATGATTGGTTTAAATTTTGATTCTACAGCGTATATTGGATCTTGTTAAACCAATAAGGATGCAAAGCTATGGGCTAGACCCATTGTTTTTTTCTCGTACTTTTATCAATGATTAGTTTGCTTTAGCCTCACTTGTTTATATATAGAATTGAATGTTCATTCATTTCCTCTTCCAACAGTTGTTCAAGAGATCTGTGGTTTGTTGTATTGTGAGCGGAATGCTGTCCAATATCACTAAGAGTAAGCACTCGTCAGTGAATTATGTGCGGTTCGTGTTTGGCATTATCCTTGAATAAGAGCATGCATTGGTTATTTTATTCAAACAAGAAGCAGTTATCTGCTCTGTTATTTGCATCGTTTAGGGCCCCTTAGTTTACCTTTGTATATAGCATCTCTCCATTTATGCAGTAGTTGCTTGGAAATCTGTAGTTTTGATTGGAATGCCATTTTAATTCACCGAGACATAGTGTTGTGGGCTTAGGAATATGTGCTAGTCATGACTGGTGCAGTCTTCCGCATAAGAAAGTGTATTGGCTATGTCTTATCCAATAAAAGACCAGTGTCATTTATTTTGCTTGAGGTCATGTATTTTCGTTTTTAGAAATGTTTGCTTAATTTTGGTTCATGATATTTGTGATTATTTAGTTTTATGTTTTTGTTTGCATTTTCTCTATGAGAAATGCTGGCTTTTGGTTTACTTCAAAAGTGATGATGAGCAATTACATGCTGAAGAACACTTTTATGCTACTGTAGTTCTACTGTGCAGTGTTGATTTACTTCACTTTAATCAAACTGGCTTGGCCATTTCACTGATTGCCACATTTTATATGTGCAGCTACTGTGAATTATATCATCCTGATATGTGTAAACACACTAGTTACTATTTTTTGGATTAATATTATTGTCATTTTTTATGCTGATGGATTCCATCATTTAATGTGATTAGAGCAGTGTGATGATTGTACAATCACCATTGGTTGATTAGTCACCAGTGATTGCTTTCATCCACACAGAGCTCCATACATTTTTAAATGCTTAAATTTTTTTAAGCTTAGGAATGATTTGTTAAAGTATATGTAATTTGAGATCTAATTTGGATGTATCAGTACTTATTTTTATTGGCTATTGCATTACTTTATTAGATAAATTATAGCAACTACTTGTATCAAGATCTGAAGAAGGACTGGGTAAGTCCAAAAGCGCTCATCTTTTACTTCATTTTTTTATTATTTTATTATTGTCATTAAAGTATTTTGCACCCCACCTGGTGGAAGATCTATATTGCATCACTGAAGTGTCAAAACTTCGAATGTTATAACATCAAACCCAAAACCACGAAAGCTGAAAACTCCGAAGGCTGAAAACAGTGATTTTTTTTTCCCTGGGGAAAAAAATCGCTGTTTCAGTACAAAACACACAAACACTACAGACTATTTCTAATGTGAGGGACTTCGCCCCCCACACACCCCCCTACTTAAATATATCAACTCCGAGATCACACCACAGCGGAGGAAATAGCGAAGCTGCGGAAACGGCCCACCAAATTCTTTCCCTGGGAAAGAATTTGATGTTCCACGGCTTCGATATTTTCAGTCTTCAGACTTTCAAGTTCGAGGTTTTGGTGTTCGAACTTAACAGCGTTCAGACTTTTGATATCCACCCCCTAGTGAATGCATGGATTTCTTCATTACTCTTCAGTTTATATGTGTGTGTGTGTGTGTGTATATATATATATATATATATATATATATATATATATATATATATATATATATATATATACACACACACACACACACACACACATATGCACACACTGTTAGAATCTCCTTGTGTCTGACTGGAGTGCTTCTCAAACAATCTGGAATTATAAGGTTGATAAATATATTCCTTGGCACTTTAACTTTTCAGAGGTCTGCATTGTCTTATTTTTTTTTTGCCTGGCTGAATTATTTTATATATTTGTTGACTTTGCTGTTTTCTCCTCTGTTCTGAAACTGGTCCCCCCCTGTTCCTGTGGTGGTGTTAAAGATTATAAAAGTGGTCTAACAGCTTTTGTGTTATCTGATTGTTTCAAAGTTTGCTGATTTAAAAATAGTCCCTGTTTGTAAATTTCTGCATACACTGTTAGACTCTCTTTGTGTTCTTTTTTTTCACATAATTGTTATTGAGTTTTCATAAATACAAATGCATCAAAAATGTTAATACAAACAAATATTACCTAAATACAATGTCCATCATAGAAGTAACTTTGTCAATACATTCACATTTTGTCTAACATTTTTTTAAGTTTTAACCAAGCTAGTTTTTTGTGTGTCATTCTTGTAGTTCTTAAAGTCATAGTCATTAATTTTCTATGACAAACCATTTTGGCCTGTGATATAAATTCCACAAAAGGTGTAATTTTCTTACTTTTCCAGTTTGAGGTAATGTTTTCCTTGTTATTGCAAGGAGGGACCATAGGAGGTGCACTTGTGTACTTGGAACATACACTGGAATCGGAGCATTAAATAATAACAATGAGTCAGTGACTTCACATTTATCTGACCACAACTCTTTAATAAAGGATTTGAATTCTGACCAAAAGGGAATTACAGTATTACATTTTATAAACATATGTATCCAGGCTGCATATTCTGCTTCTTCACATCTTCAACATAATGATGTCTCATTACTTGATATTAATGCTATTTTTGGGGGTATGAAAAAACGTCTGTGAATACATTTCCATGTGTAAATTTTCCAAAAGGGAGATGATGTAGTTTTACTTACTGATTTAAGTATTACTGGTTGCTCTTTATTTTGAAAAGTTAGATTTATTAATTTTTTTCTGCATAGCTCCATAGGGACTCATCTGGAGCTGGTAAATCCATTCGTAATGTCCTATATAACCTTGACACTGATAGTCCATCATTTATGCATAGTGTATTGATTTCACAAAAAAGTGTTAGAATTTTGGGTCTAGGTGTGGATTTCACTATTTGATTTATTTTAAACTCATTAACTATATGATCTGAAGTAGTTAACTTCATTTATCTGCAACCTGTGGGTATTCGGATCCGAGTCAGCAACTTTTTGCAAGCATCTCCTCCAAGCTCCTCCCCTTAACCCATAATCCCTCACATCTTCTACCTTCCCTCAGATCTCGTTTGCCGCTTCATGCATAATCATCGTGATCTCTTTAGCGCCAAGTTGGGTATAGTAAGTAATAGTTTTTCTTGTACTTGTAGTGAGTGTGTGTGGTCGTTAGTTTAACTCTTTCCTCCCCTTCGCTGTTCATCATTTTTTTGTGTAAAAAAAAAGTTAAAGTTAGTAAGGTAGTATAGTAGGCCTACCCAACCTTAGTGTGTGTGTGGTAGTTTTGGCTGAGTGGGTTTTTTAGTATGGCTGAGCAGCCAAAACCTACTATTAAAAAATGCACAGTGTGGCCACAAGCTTTCACCGGCTGATGGCCACACTCTCTGTGATGTTCATCGTGTTACCCTGCTGCAGTCATCACACTTGGGTTATCCTGTCGTCAGGCGGTCCCGCAGTTGGCCTGAATTCCAAAGTCTTGGTCCGGCGGCGGTTGCTGTCACTTCTTCCCTGACATCAGTGCGCCAGGGGTATATATGATGCCCAGTTTT
>NC_056725.1:1954041933-1954111933 GCF_019279795.1 Protopterus annectens | reverse complement strand
GAAGGTTAACTTTGTTTATAAAGGACAGTTATGGTACCATGTGCAGGTCAAAAACTGTGTTGGGTATGCGATAGGAGATTGTGACAGAGGAGGTAATTCCATGAGTTGGGTATGCAAAACTCTTTAAAGAATTTTACATAGGGTGAAAAAATGACAATAGGGTGATAGTTTACAGGAGATACCTTCCTTTGTGTAGTGGGATAATGTGAGCAAACTTTCAGATAGTGGGGACATATGCTTCCATTACTGATCTGTTTATAAGTATGGCTATTGGGTGGGTAGGAGATTGCTTCTGCTGCTATTTGTAGGTAGTCTGCACGGAGATTAGCTGCAGCTAGAGTGGTAGGTTTTAGTTTTTTTCAGTAGCTTTTTGATGTAATGAACAGGGATTGGATTTAACAAACTGGCTGGTGGTGTTCAGTGGGAGTATATTGTGGTTTGCTTTGGGGGGGTGTGAGTGGTTCTAGTCTCGTTGTTTGCTGGAGTTTGAATGGAGTCAGTGAAGTAATTATTGAATTGGGTAGCCACATTTTCATGGTTAGTTGTTTTTGGAGTGGGAGTAGTAGTTTTACCTGGTTGTAATAAGTTATTAACTGCGGCCCAGACTTTTGTGGATTCTTCTGATGTTTGGTTTGGATATTGTGGTAGTAACTGGATTTGTCAATTTTAATTAGTTTTTTACTTTATTACGAAGTTTGAGCAAATTTTGTTTAGCAGTAGTGGTTTTGTTCTTATGAAACTGTAACCAGGCTTCGTCTCTGGTTTTGAGTAGGGATCTGGTTTCTTTGGTTAACCAGGGTGTGTAATTCGCTTTGACTCTAATGTTTCTAGGTGGTGCATGGGTGTTGAGTATTTCAAGGAAGGTGTTGTTAAAGGAGAGTACTGCTTCATCCAAGGGCAGATGTTTGAGGTGTTCTAAATAACAGTTTTTTAGGGCAGAGGTAAAGTTATTGGGATTGAATGTTTTATTGTTTCTAATTGTACGGTAGGGAAGTTTGATGTGTTGGATGCATGCGGTCTCTTAGGAGGAAAGTTGGGCAGTGGTTGCTCAAATTGTCAGGAAGGCAGCCTGAGTGGGATGCTAGGTGGGGGGGAGTTAATTAGAATCCAACCGAGTATGGATTGGTGTTTAGAGGTTTTATCAGTCCTGGTTGGAGATGTGATGACCTTGGTAAAGCTGTACAGGTTAATGTGTGTAGCTGGAGTTGGTGAGCAGCAAAGGAGCCAATCAATATTAAAGTCCTCAATGAGGACGGTCTCGTGAGAGATGAGGAACACCAATGTAGCAGGTTTTCAAGTGTGGCAGTGTTGTTGCCTGGTGGGATGTATCCACTTACAATATTCAGATGTTTGTTGGGGTTAACGGTTAGTTTAGCTAGAATGAATTCAGCATTTGCAGTGTCTGGGATGGTGGAGTCAAGGAGGTCAAGTGTTAGGTGGTCTATAAATAAGATAGCTATACCTCCCCCTTTTCTGTTTATTCTATCTTTACGTAACATGTTGTAGCCTGGGGCAGTGATTTCATTACTACTGTTGTCTGGTTTTAGCCATGTTACTGTTAATGTAACTATATCAGGGGAATAGTGGGACAGTAGGGCATGTAGGTTGTGAGTTTTGTTGGCTATGCTTCTTACATTTATGTTAAGGAGGAGGAGGGATGATTTGTTTCTTTGGTGGAGAACAGGAAGGTTAAATTGGGTAGGGCTGTATAGTGACTCATGGGTTGGGGTGGGACCAGGATTGGGATGGATGTTTCCTGCAAGGGTTAGTTGTTTGGCTATGTGATGGAGTTTGGAGAGCTTATATAGGGAGCTTAGAGAATCTAAGGGAGGTTGGAGATTTAGTTAGCTGAGGAAGGAATATGAGTGTGTGATAGTATGTATTAGTGATGTGGAAGAGGGTAGGAGCTATAATGAATTGTTGAGGGTTATGTTGTGTTAGATGTGTGGAGGTATGCCATGGTGGGGAAATAGTGTGGTGAAGAGGAGTATTATATGAAGAGAGGTTGTATAATATGAGTAGTACAGAGCTGGAAGTGAAAAGGAGTAGAGTTATTTTTTAGAGTTGGCATTCAGTTTTTTATATGTAGTTGTTAAGGGGTGTGAGTATAGCAATATATCTGAGATGGGTTACTGTGAAGGAGAGGTGGAGTGACTGATTTGTAATTGGGGAATATGGTGAGGTTTGACTGGATTGGATGTAGGTTGGTAGGTGTGGTTGTAGTTTAGTATAAATGTACGTACACTGGGGGTGTGTGAGAACTGGGGGTAGGGTAGGGGAGTGGATGGAGCCCGAGTGAAGAGAGGGTGAACTGAGCAGGTTGAAACCATGAAGCAGGTGGTGGCATTAAGAAAAACTATCAGCCATGCGGTATACAGATAAGCAAGTGTACTCAAAATAAGTAAGCCTGTCCGATTGTGACTATAACATATATTATTTTTGTAGGACTGAGTAGGAGTTTAAAATAAATACTATTTACAGATCAGGTGGACAGTTTGAGATAATCTTTGAATAAGGACTAATTTATGGAGTCGGGTTGCAGGTAACTGGCATCCGGGAAGTGTGCACGCCTCTAAGAGTCAGGACTCTGAAAAAGCCAATAGCAGTTAAAGTTTAGTAAAGCAGAAACATACACTGCTGCTGGAATAACACTACCAGTTTCTGTTGTTTGCTTGCAGATGGGAAGGTGTTGGGTGGGCTGTCTTGCTTGTTGGAGACCTCACTGTGGGAATGCGCTGCTCAAAGTAATGGGAACTGAAAAGGGGAAAGAGAGAGACAGACATTAGTAGGTGAACATATCAGTAGGTGGGGATCTAATAAGGGATGGCAGAAGGTGGCTAAGGTTAATGAATGGGAAATAGGAAAGAGGCAGAGGTGTGAAGTATAGGATACACTATGAAGGATCACAAACAGATAGCTTTAAACTGATAACCATAAATACTTTGCTATATCAAACCTGAAAATACTGTGTAAGTTAAGTCAATTATATAGATACAAGCAGCTGCATTTTTGACCAATTCTGTCAAATAGAGCTGTATCAGTTGTTAAAGTATTGGAGAAGTTAAAAACAATTCCACAGATGTAATAACCAGCAGATGCAATAACCAGCACTTTAAACCAATTATTTCAATATAATACAATCCTTACAGTATTGGGGAAGTGAAAACAATTACAAAGATTTAACAACTGGCACTTTTGATCAATTACCTCAATATAATAGAACAACAGAGTTTAGCTTGTGCCTAGTGGTTATATAACCACTATGTTTTGACCAGTACATGCAAAAAACGGCATGCTGCTCTAGTACTGCATAGCATATACAGCAGGCTTGTTTTTGTCATTTACGGGTGTAATGCCACTTTAGGTTAAAATACTATTTGTCCACACAGATCTAGTGGAAATGGGCTCTGACAAAAGCAGACAATGACTTACCATGGAAATCATAGCAAAACACAATGGCCTTATTTATCCAAGATGAAATCATTTGTTTAGAAACAGGTAAGCCCAGAGCCCTGGGCTGAAAGAACAAAAAGCTGATATGACTTTCTGATGGCTTTAGTCTTTTCAAGTAAAATCTAAGTTGTATGTGCACATCTAGCATATGCAAAATATTTTCACTAGAGGACTGAGGAGAAGGAAAAAAGATAGGCAGTTGGACAGACTGATTAAAACACAAGTCATTCATCACCTTAGACACAAAAGTTGGTTTGCAAGGAAACTCTGTCCTTGTGGAAACTCAAGAAAGGTGGAGCTGTTATCAAAGCCTGTACCTCACAGACCCTCCTAGCAGAAGTCAAGGCAACCAGGAGCACACTTTTCCAAGTGCAAAACTTCAGAGAAGCTGAACTTGTGGGCTCAAAGGAGGTGGAGTTAGCTTTTCTAAGACATAATTAAGGTCCCACGGAGGAGGAGGAACTGGTTTCCTTGAGGGCTTAATATGTAGGACGCCTTTAAGGAAAAGTTTGACCTCCAAACTGGAACCTAAAGGAGGTGATAGTGGCAGACAAGTAGAAAGAGCAGAGCAGTAGACATTCACTGAGGAATATGATAAGCCACTTTTAAGTAATTCACACAGGTAAGACAGTACTACTAGAATGTCCACAGAAAGTGGATCTAGACTTCTTTTAAAGCACTAGATAGAAAATAGTCTCCATTTGGAAATATAAGATTTTCTTGTATTGGGTTTCTTGGCCTCCTGCAAAACCCCAAGCACTTCCTTAGAGTAAAGGTGCCTGTAAGGGATCAGAAGTTGATCACCCACAGGGTCAGCTGTAATGTTGACAGATGTGGATGAAGCAGGGATCCCTTGTCCTGTGTGAGCAGATCCAGCCAGTGAGGTAATTGCGGTGATGGCATTTGGCTACCTGAAGAAGAGGGAACCAATTATGTCTTGGCCAAAAGGAAGTCACCAACAAGATCTTCGGTTTCTCCTGCTGAATCTTCAGCAAGACTTTCTGCATGAGAGGGAAGGGGGGAATGCATACAGAAATATTCCCTTCGATGAGAAAGACAGGGCATCCACCCTCCTGGCCAGAGGATGTGGAATCCTGGCACAAAAGACAGGAAGTTGTCTGTTTTGAGGGGAGGCAAATTGGGCCAGATGTGGAGTACCCCACCAATACCAGGTCCAGAAACACATCCCTGTGAAGCATCCATTCGTGGCAGTGTTGTGTACCTGCTTAATGCGTCTGCCACAGAGTTTTGAGCAGAGGGCAGGTTAAGAGCGTAAAGGGTCACCTTGTACTAAATGGCCAATTCCCATCCACTGATAGCTAGTTGCATAGAAGGTAAGATTTGGTGCCCCCCCATTTATGTTTTAGAGGACAGTGGTGTTGTCTGCAAAGATATTCAGAGGACCTGGTTGGAAGACAGAATGGAAAGTCTGCAAAGATAGAAGCAGAGCCCTCATTTCTCTGATGTTGACGTGTTCCCCCTTCTGAGATGGAGACCAAAGTTCCTGAACCATCTTGGAAGCAAAGGTTGCCCCACAGCTTATTGCCCAGGAAAAGCTGCTGACAAGACTGGGGCAAAAGAAGTGGAAGGCCTGGATTCACAGAGAGCTGCTGAGTACACCAGAGGAGCTCTATTTTTAGGCAGAGAAGAAGAGGAGGAATCATAGCATCTAGTGAATGAGCATGCTGGGACCAGGTAGCCTTTAGAAACCACTGAAATTGTCTTATATGGAGTTTTGCAAAGAGAAACATGGGAAATTTGGAAGCCATGAATCCTAGAAGTCTTAGTAAATCCCTGGCTGAGATGAAAGGAAGAGTCAGAAGGGTCTCTGTGAAACAAGCGAGAGACTGAACCTTGTCTGTTGGTAAAAACAAGTCTGTCCTGAATCTGCACACCAAGAAGATGTGATCCGGACATGTAGTCAAACTGGATTTTTTAAAATTTATTGTGAAATCCATGCTTTGAAGGAGATGAATGGCCTTCCACACATTTTTGAGATAATTGATTATTGTGAAAGCCATGCTTTGAAGGAGATGAATGGCCTTCCACAAATTTTTGAGATAATTGATCTCTACTGTTTGCCAGGAAGAGAAGGTCATCCATGTAAGGATAAACCTTAACAGCCTGGACCCTCAAGAAGAAAATGGTAGGGGCCAGGCACTTTGTGAATACCCTTGGGGCAGTGGAAAGAGCAAAAGGCAAGGCAGAAAATTGATGATGCAAAGAACCCACCTAGAAACATAAAAATTTCCTGTACTGAAAATGGATGAGTATATGCAGATAAGCATCTCTGAGATCCAGGGAAGCCATTAAAGACTGAGGTGAAATGAGGGGGAAAGAGTGTCTGCAGGGAAAGCATCTGGAATGAAGGTATTTGCAGGAAACTGCTCAAGTGGAAGATATCTAGAATGAGTCTCCAAGGGCCATCCTTTCTTGGGACCAGGAACATTCCTGAGCATAAACCCTTGCATCTCTGATCCAAAGGTACAGTTTGAACAGTGCCTTGAAATATCAGTTGCGAAAGGAGTTCTGGAAACAGTTGCAACTGACTGGAGGGGGGGGCTGTGGAATTCCCATGAAAGGAGGGAGATTCTTCCAAGTCATAAAATAGCCTTTTAGGATAATGGATAGGACCCAGGCATCTTGAGTGATCCTTGTCCAGGCTGGAAAAGAAAGAGAAAGAGGTGTATGACTTGGAAGGGAAAGTTGGTTGCCACAGAGAACTGTCTGGCCTGAAAGGATTGCTGAGAAGGGACTGAAGACATTTTTGACAGAGGGGGTCTTCTAGTAGACTTCTTAGACCTAGGAGCAGAGGAGGAAGCAGAGGAGGAACTAGCAGGTCTCCTAACAAAAGAGGTCTCGATAGGGAAGCTTCTATGAAATTTAGGGACAGGAGAAACAAACATACTTGAAATCTTGAAGCTCCTTCCCTTTTTCTTGCAGAGCCTTAAGCAAGTCTGCAGCTGCAGAGCCAAAAAGGGCAGATTTGTTCACAGGAGTATCTAGTAAATTTGCCTTAATATCACCTGGTAATGACTGACGTCTCAGCCATGAATACCTCTTAAGCACAGAGGCAAACGGCTCTAGATGATGTCTGAACAGCATCATAGCTGTACTTAATGGAATGTCTAGCTACTTGAGAGGATGCAGCCAAAAGTGACAGGTCCTGTGTTTTAATCTCAGAATCTGGTAAAGAAGACAAGGTCTGTGAAGCTTGAGAAAGCAAAGCTAAGGAGTGCCTAGACATGTGAGTCTGGTAGTTAATAGCTTTGATAGTTAAAGTGGAAGAAGTATATAACTTTTTATCCAGTCTCTCAAGTATCTTGCTCTCTATCAGATGGAAGAAGCTGGTCAGAAGCAGATAAAAGTACAGTTTTGTACCTACCATAAATGTAGATGTTCGAAGATCCACATTGCTGCAGTCCTTACACTTGGGTAGTCCGCTGTCCTCGGTCGGCCCGAATATCAAAGTATAAGGCTGACGTCGGTCAAGCATTTGACTGACATCAGGACGTCAGGGTACAAATGCGCATGACTGACGTCATATCCTCAGTCTTTTCTTGCCCCAGATGTCAGAAGACCCTAAAAATAAAGGTCAAAACCAAAAGACAGCAAACAAACATCCAAGCACCCTTGCCCTAAATATATGTACAAAATATACACTATATACACAATATGTACCACTCAACCCACACAACCACCTCTAACTACAGAGGGAAGGAGGGAGGGTAATTGGACTGCAGCAATGTGGATCTTAGAACATCTACATTTATGGTAGGTACAAAACTGTACTATGTTCTTCATCTCACATTGCTGCAGTCCTGGTAGAATCCCAAAGCAGAGGGGAGGATGGCCAAACTATAAGGAAGCAGGAGCTGCCAAAATGCCCTGCAAAACAGCAGTGGCAAAACCAGCCCTGGATTTAGAGTAAAGTGGCAGGTGATAATGCCTAGAGAAAGTATGCACTGAACTCCAAGTAGCTGCCTCCAAAATATCCTTGGTTGCCACCCCCCTCAAAAAGCTGTCAAGTGGCAGTAGCTCTAGTGGAATGAGGCCTAATCCCGGCTGGAATCTCCTTGCCATGATGGGAATAACAGAAAGCAATGCAAAACCCAATCCACTTAGAAATAGTTTGTTTTGACACAGGCTTGCCCTGAGAACTCAAAGCAAAAGAAACAAATAACTGCTGAGACTGCCTGAACCCTTTAGTTCTGTCCAAATAATATCGCAACTGCCTGTGTACATCTAAAGTGTGCAAAATCTTTTCCCCTTTATTTTGGGGATTTGCATAAAAAGTAGGCAAATGAATAGTTTGGTTTAAAGCCACACTAGAAACCACTTTAGGCATAAAGGAAGGATTAGTACGTAAAGATATCCTATCCTTATGGAAAATTAAGAAAGGCTCAACCGCCATAAGGGCCTGCAATTCAGAAACCCTTCTTGCAGAGGTAATTGCCAACAAAAAGCAGTCTTCCATGATAAATATTTCAACTCAGAAGTAGCTGCAGGCTCAAAAGGTTGTAGAGTGAGTTTCTCCAACACAAAATTGAGATCCCAAGCAGGAGTAGGAGCTCTTGTGGGGTCTTATATTCTTTGCCCCTCTAAGAAATTGCTTGAACAAAGGATGAGAAAACAATGGTGGGTCACAATCATAGTGAGCGAAATTGCTGCAGCATGAACCTTAATAGAAGAGAAAGACAAACCTTTGTCCAGTAACTCAGTAAGATATTGAAGAGCCACACTCAAATTAGGCTCAGAAACATCAAATTCTTTGCTGCACTCCAAAATAAAAATCTCTTCCATTTATCTGCGTACACTTTCCTTGTACTAGGCCTTCTAGCTTCCAAAATCACATTCAAAACTTGTTGTGGAAGTTGAGACCCTCTATGGTTCAAAACAGAATATGCCAGGCTGTTAGGTGAAGAGAGTGAAGTTTGACATTCAGCAAATGGCTGTCCTCCTGTGACAACAGGTGTGGAATCGAAGGCAAAGGCCATGGAAGCTTCCGTGCGAGAGTTCTCAGTAATGGGTACCAGTGCTGTCGAGGCCAATCTGGAGCTATTAAAATCATCCTTGGCTTGTCCTGTCTGACCTTTAGAAGTACCTTTGGGAGGAGAGGCAGAGGTGGAAAGGCATACACATGAAGATTGCTCCAATTGAAAGAAAGAGCATCCACTTTCCAAGCTGTGGGATGAAACCTTTTGTGCAAAACTTTGGCAGCTGATGGTTTAGTGGAGAAGCGAACAGATCTATGTCTGGAGTTCCCCATGACACTGTCAATTTCTGAAATACATGAGGATCCAATTTCCACTCGTGGGGATCCATAATTAGTCTGCTCAACACATCTGCTAAGGAGTTCTGTGCTCCTGGCAGAAACCTTGCCTGAAGATTGAGCTGTAAACTGAGAGCAGTCTCCCACAAAATCATTGCTTGCCTGCATAGAGGATAAGAATCGTTCCCCTTGCTTGTTGATGTACCACATGACAGTTGTGTTGTCTGTTAGAATCAACACCTGCCCTCGAAGAAGTAAATCCTTGAAAGCTATTAATGCAAATTGGACTGCTAACATCTCCTTCAGGTTGATATGTAGATGTTGTAGTCTGGCAGGCCACTTGTCTTGTATCCACTTTCCATTTAGATGGGCTCCCCAAGCTTTGTCTGAGGCATCTGTCGTTAAAATCTGACTGCCTCTGGCGGGTCACAGAGAGTCCCTTGTTTAGGTGACATTCCTGAGCCCACCACAAAAATTCCTTTTGAATGCAAGGTATTATTTGAATGACAGTGTCTAGATCCTGGCAGTGCTGTGTCCATACATTTTGAGATACCATTGCAGCTTCCTCATATGCAGTTTGGCATTGGGAAGCACCAGAATACAAGATGCCATGAACCCTAAGGCTTGAAGGACTGTCCTTGCAGTCAGCCCGGACTGATGAGATAGCTGATGGAAGTAAAGGGATAGACTCTTTTGTTTGTCCGGGGTTAAGAAGGCCATCTGGGATGCTGTATTCAGTCTCACACCCAGAAAGCACATGTCCTGAGAGGGTACTAGACTGGACTTTATTTCGTTCACAGAATACCCCAGGCATCTTAGCACTGCTATCACATATTCCAAATGATGAAGAAGCTCTTCCCTTCCTTGAGCCAGAATCAGGCAGTCGTCCAAATAAGGATAGATCTGTATTCCTTTTAGCCTGAAGAAAGCTATCACTGGAGCCAGAACTTTCGTGAACACTCTGGGCAGTAGATAAGCCAAAGGGCAATGCAGAGAACTGATAGTGAGAAGTCCCAGCTCAGCAGATACTTCCTGCAACTTAGTCTGATAGGAACATGAAGGTAAGCCTCCTTGAGATCCAAAGTTACCATCCAATGATCTTTGCCCAGCAGAGGTAAAAGCTGCTGTAACGTCAACATTTTGAACTTGGGAATGTCCAGATAAGTGTTGAGGGTAGATAAATCCAAAATTGGTCTCCACGTGTTCCCCTTCTTTGGTACTAGGAACAGGCGAGAATAAAATCCTAGGCCCACTTCTGGCATAGGGACCGGCTGTATGGCCCCTATTTGGAGTAACAGAGAAACTTGCTTGTGAGCCTCTATTCTTTGTTGAGGAGGAACGTCTGGCATGCCTTTGAAAGGAGGCAAGGTATGGAAATAAAACCTGTAACCGTGGTGTATGATATCCAATACCCATCTGTCTTGGGTAATTAAACTCCAATTTTCTTTGAAAAGTGCCAACCTTCCTCCCAAAGGTGCTGCCAGGCAGAAGGCTCTGGCAGCTGAAAAGGTAGGTCATTGGGTCTGTTTACGAAGGAATGACCCCTGCCCTCACCGAAGACTGTGCAGGAGAACTCCCTGTTCTAGGCCTGAAAGAGCCCTGAGCTCTACCCTACCACGTCTAGATCTACCCCTAGACTGGGAATCATAAGAAGGATCGTCCACCCCTTAGTAGGCCAATTTCTACTAAACTTTGGAGGCTGGACCTGCAAAAATCTTTAACAGTCTGCATAGACTTAGCCTTGTCTTCCATTTTCTTTAAAACTGCCTCAACAGGAGGACCAAACAACACGTCAGATTGTAAAGGAGCATCTAAAATCCTTGTTTTAACATGTTCAGATAAATTTTGATCCCTCAGCCAGGCGTGCCTGCGAAGAACTGACCCAGTGGCAGCCACCCTAGGCGGGGCCTGTACAGCATCAAAACCACATTGCAAGAATGCTTACCCACCTGTTCAGAAACATGTACTAAATCTTGCAACTCTTTACAATCAATACCTTCTGCCAGAGCATCAACCTTAGACTTCAATTGTGAAAGGAGATAGTTTTGGTATTTCAACATGTGAAACTGGCAATTCAAAGCCCTCATAGCAAGAGTGGAAGAAGTATAAACTTTCTTTCCCCATCTATCCAAGGCCCTGGCCTCTGTCTGCAGGAACCGGATTCTTCACAACAGAAGCCTTAACACCTTTAGGCCCCTGGCTAACAGTTTCTGGGTCTGCCCTAGGACTCTTAAAAAGATACTTATGAGCTTCAGGCACCCTGTAATACCTATCCGGTTTAACAGGAGCAGGAGGCAAAGAATCAGGATTAAGAGAAGCCTCTGTAAAAACATCTTCCACTACATCCAAAACAGGAGGTATAGCCAAAGGCCTATGCTGGGGTAAAAAAAAGAAGTTATGTCCTTACCATAACGTTCCATGTGGAGTGTTCATCTCACCTTGGTTATTACACATGGGTTCGGAGCCGATCCTCGGCTCCGTGCCGACTGCAAGCTCTGCATCGAGAAGAAGCTCGAGGACATCTAATACCCACAATCCCCCTCTGCCTTTACCTCAGATCTAGTTTGCAAGCAAACCAGACATAAAGCACGCACACATGCCAAACTATATACATAAAAGTACATATATACACACATACCAAGGGTATGATAGTAACACTAATACTGCAACAGCAGAAGGAGAATACTCCAGACCAGACACCAAATCGAGCGTTCTTCCTAAGGGTGGGAAGGGTGGGAGTGTAACAAGTGAGATGAACACTCCACATGGAGCGTTATGGTAAGGACATAACTTCTTTATGTGAGAGTGTTCAATCTGCCTTTGTTCTTACATGGGTAGCGTCCTAGCTCCATAATCCTGAGGAACTCAAGGAGAACGTTCTTGAGCACAGTGGAACCAAAGGTTGCCCTATCCTAGAAACCCTGTCCACTTTGTAATGAGATATAAATGTATGTGGTTTAGCCCAAGTAGCAGCCGCTGAAATAGTGTCTAGTGGTAAGCGAGCTGCGTGAGCCAAAGATGTAGAAACTGATCTGGTGGAATGTCCTTTGGGTTTTGCTGATAATGTTTGGTCAGAGGCTTCATAAACATATGTGATACAGTCAGTTAGCCATTTAGAAAGAGTTCGTTTCGTAACTGCAAGACCCTTTCTGCTGTCAGCAAAAGCTACAAATAGTTGATCAGATTTCCTGTGGTCTTTTGTTCTATCCAAATAAAATCTGAGTTGTCTATGGACGTCCAGTTTGTGCAACATATACTCCAATTTATTAGAGTGGTTCTTAAAGAAGGTGGGTAATTCGATGGACTGATTAATATTACTAGAAGAACAAACTTTGGGGAGAAAGGATGGATTAGTGCGTAGGGATACTCTGTCAGAATGAAATATTAAATAAGGATGTTTGACAGAAAGGGCCTGAAGCTCAGACACTCGTCTAGCAGATGTAATGGCCACTAGAAATAAAGTTTTCCATGATAAAAATTTCAATGTGCAACTTGAGGCTGGTTCAAAGGGTGGCAACATCAATTTAGAGAGCAACAGATTTAAATTCCACGGTGATGTCGGACTTCTGACTGGTGGTCTGATATGAAAAGAACCTTTTAAAAAGGCTTTACAAAGTCTGTGAGCCATAATAGGCACCACATTCCTCTACATGATAGTTAGAAATGGCAGCTAACTGTACTCTTAAAGTAGCGGGGAAGCTCCTTCATGAAATAGTTCAGTCAAGAACTCTAAAACCTTGTTTAGGAGCTGTAACAGGGTCCAAATGATGTGACTCCAAAAACAAACGTTTCCACTTACTGGTGTAAGTCTTTGTAGTGGAAACTTTATGAGAAGCTACTAAAATATCTTGAACCGCGATGTAAGGAACCGACCTGGCTAAAAGGCGGAGCAGCCAAGCTGCTAGATGGAGAGATTCTAGAGATGGGTGAGGAACTCCTGGCAGTGAGTCAGTAGATCTGGCTCTGGGTCCAGCATCCAAGGTCCCCGAATGCGGTGATGCAATAGAAAGGGAACCAAATTTGACGAGGCCAGAGCGGGCAATGAGAATAATAGTCCTCTGAAGGTTGTTGGCTTTCTGTAGAAACTTTGCAATCAGGGAAATGGAGGAAAAGCATATAGGAGACCGGGGCCAATCGTGCACCAGCGTCCCTGGGGACTTCCCTGGAGGGTAATAGGGCAAAGTAGCTCCTGCATTTGGCGTTCATTGGAGGCAAACAGATCGCAGGTAGGCTGGCCCCATTTGCAAAAATCCTTCTTGCAACTGACTGTTTGAGGGACCACTCGTGAGGCAATAGTATTGCCTGCTCAGCCTGTCGGCTATGGCGTTGGATGACCCGGGATGTGCGTTGCGATCAGAAAGCGACCGGTGGACTCTGCCCATTGCCAAATTCTCATGGCCTCTCTGCATAGTTGGTAAGACCTGGTTCCCCTTGCTTGTTTATGTACCAGACTACGGACATGTTGTCTGTCTGAACTGCAATGGTCCCTGGAGGAAGAAGGGGAGCAAAGTGTTGCAACGCCAAAAACACTGCCCTCAACTCCAGAACATTGATGTGCAGATTGTACTCCAGATTGGTCCATTAAGCCTTGGACTGTCTGTCCCTGAAAGATGCCCCCACCCTATCAGGGAAGCGTCCGTGGTTATAAATGGCAGTGCGCAGCAAAAGCGGTAGCACAAATGGTCTTCCGCTGGATAGGTTGCAAGTCTGTAACCACCACATTAGGTGTGATTTGCATGTTTCGTTATCAAAATTTGTGAGTCAGTGGAAGTTGTTGGAATGACCATTGTGCAAACAGAAGCCATTGTAGCACTCTCATGTGCAGTCTTCCCAATGGTATCGCAATGAGAGAAGCTGCCATGAGACCCAAAACTTTCAGAACAATTTTGCGGAGACTTTCTGGACGACAGTAGAAGAAATGTTGAATTGAAGTGCTACTATTCTTTCTGTAGGAAGTTTTAGAACTAAGTGGCGTATCTAATTCGCTCCTATGAATAAGATATGCTGTGATGGCTGTAGCAACGATTTTTCGAAATTTACTGAAATGCCAAGGTGTATACAAAGTTGTAGGGTGTAATCCCTGGCTTGTATCAGTTGGCCTGGTGGTGGCAGACAGGAGCCAGTCGTCCAGATACGGAAACACCTGGAATCCTAGGCCTCAGATGAGACGCTACCACTGCCATGCATTTGGTGAAGACCCGGGGCTGTAGTCAGACCAAAGGGCAGGGCTCGAAACTGATAGTGACTGGCTCCCAGCCGGGCAAATGATCCCTGGACGCCCTGGCCATTTTGATGTGGTAGTATCGTCCTTCAGATCTATCGAGCACATCCAGTCGTCCTTCCGTAAGAATGGAAGGATCGATTGAAGCGTGAACATTCGAACTTTTCCTTCTTGACAAAGGTGTTGAGATGGCTTAGGTCCAGAATCGGCCTCCAGTCCCCTGTTTTCTTTGGAACTAAAAGAACCTTGAGTAAGTTCGAATCCTATTTGGTCCGCTGGGACTGGTTGGATGACTCTTTTTTCTAGCAGCTTTGAAATTTCTGTAGCTGCTGGGTCTCGCAGATGGGGTGGTACATCTGGGAGTTTCTCTTTGGAATGGGTGTGGATAGAAATGGGATTTTGTAACCTCTGGTAACAATGCTTTTACCCAATTGTCTGAAGAGAGGTTTTGCCAGGCCTGAGGGTATAAAGCTAGCGACCCCGACTGCCTCCAGAGCAGGACAGTCGGGCCTCCTCTCAGGAGTGCTGAAAAGGTTTGCCAGGAGGTTATCCCTGTCACCTTGGTTTTGCGGACCCCTCTGCCGCCAGGCGGCGTCTTCCACCTCTGCCCCCTCTGCCTCTAGAGGGCATCACCCTGTGTGTTTGGGAAAGATCCTTGGGGTTTCGAAACCACATTTTCCCTACGTTGCCCTTTGGGTACGGTCTGGAAGGGGGAAAACGGACTCCGACAGCAGACAGAGTCTTTCCCTCCTGTTCACACCGGGTAAGGGTCTCCTTTACTTTAGGGCCAAAAGTGTGGCTCCGTCAAATGGGCGTTAGTAAAGGAAGACTTGAAGGCTTCATAAACAAACATAAGCGCATCCAGGATTGCCTACGAAGAGCAATCGCTGAAGCCGCTGCCCTACTCGATCCTTCGGCTGCATAGGATATCAGCCTCATGGACGAGTTTACAATGGACGTAAGGGTGTTGAGATGCGCTGTGACTCTCTCTGAAACAGCAGCATCTGTAGTACCCTGGAGGGTATCTCCCAACTCTTTGACTAGATCCCTCTGTAAACGTGTAAAATGAGTCAAATAGTTCAGGGAACACATAGAGAAAGCCGCTGAACTGAAAATGCGCTTCCCGTATCTGTCCATGGTCCTAGAATCTTTGTTAGGCGGATGGACAGATGAGGAAGATTCCGACATCTCCTTTTTCGTGGCCGCTGCCACCACCATGGCGTCTACTGGAACTCCTTTGGTGAGGTAAGCCTTGTCCTGTGGTGCTGTAATGTACTTATTTGGCTTCCTAGGGACTGGTTCCACCGTGTCAGGAGTCTCCACCCTTGAGCAATTAATTCCATTAACTCATCAAAGGCGGAGTGACCCAGGAGGAGGAAGGCGAGCACCAAATGCCTTCAGCAAAACTGACTCATCCTCAGAAGGGGGGAGGGCTTGCCAGTCACCTCTCTGTTTTAGGATCTCCAAGATGTCAGAAAAAGAGACATCCTCTGAAGGTGACTTAGGGGACCCTTCTGACTCATCTAAGTCAGTATCAGATGTTAAGGATTCTTGTTGAGAATCCAAGTGTCTCCTCTTACACAGTCTTTTCCTAGGGACTTCTTCGTGGGGAGCATCCGAAGAAGCCTCCGAGGAAGAGGGGCACCCTCCAGGGGTGGCTGAGACACTGGTGCCCGGCTTGGGCGTGGCCGTGGGTGCAGAGGAGGATAACGGTCCTTTGTGGGGAGAAGCTGTACCTGCTGATGTGGTTGTCTGGGTAGACAACACCTTCCTCATGGTCGAAGGCCCCGGGTCCCAGTCGAGGTATCTCCCGGTTCGAAGAAATGGGAAGAATCCCGAAACAGGAACCGAAGGCACCGACCCGAGGCGGAACCGAGTCGATCCGTGCGAGGCCCGAGAGGCGTCGGAACGAAACATCGGTCCGACTCGGTCCCGGAACCAAGGATGGATCCTAGGCCCGAGACTCCAGTACCGGATCGGATGGAGTCGAGGTGAGCAATGCCGACCGAGAAAAAGGCGGTTCTGGCACCGAGGGCTTCACAATCATCAGTTCAGCTTCTTCCGGCTCCGAAGACTGGACAGGTCTCGGAGGAGGAACAGATGGAGATAGTGGCAGGCCTTCAAGTCTCGACATCAACTGAGAGGAGACCGAGATAAGCTTGGATAGGGCCGTATGCTCCATCAATTTCTGCACCACACGGTCCACATCGGTGTCGGAAAGGGGCCTGGAAGAGCGAGTCGAAGGATCGAAGACGGAGCCGACCTCAACAGAGTCGGTGGAGGGAGCTCTGTCACGGTTCCAAGACTCGAGGCTCGAAACTGCCAACAGTTGAACACTCGGCCGAAGTCTGTGGAACCGGTGATCTAACTAGACCGAAGAGCTCGGAGCCGATGACTTGGGCTCCGGCGTCTTCGACCTTCGAGGACTTGGATGCCTGGTCTGAAGCATCCAGAGCCTCCTGGAAAGAGGGTTTCAACAATCCTCTATCCATCAGTTTCCTCGCCTATCTGTCATGACCCTCCCACTAAAAGAGTGACAAATAGAACAGTCCTCTTGTAAGTGGAGAGGGCCAAGACAGTAGACACAGGAACTGTGGTTGTCTGTGACCGACATCTTTTGGCCACACTGACAACGTTTGAAGCCAGATTTCATTTTCTCAGACATAATGAAAAGAAAGAAAACAGTCCAGTCCAGTAACAGTCAATCCAGGTAACAAAAGTCAAATCCGTATTTTGTAAGTCCGATTGTCAATTCAAGTAGGGGTGGTAGGCCCCGAAAAACTCTATACCAGTTAGTTAAACTAAGTTAAACTAATCTAATGGTACCGAGAATTCTGCTCTACTCACACACCGTACACTAACTATCAATAACTATAGTTCTTAAAGAAGTTCTTTGAAATTTTAACCAAAATAGTTAAAATCTTATCTGTAAAAGCCTCGAGCTAGCCTCCAGCGATGCGTATGCAGCAGCGGCAAACTAGATCTGAGGTAAAGGCAGAGGGGGATTGTGGGTATTAGATGTCCTCGAGCTTCTTCTCGATGCAGAGCTTGCAGTCGGCGACGGAGCCGAGGATCGGCTCCGAACCCATGTGTAAGAACAAAGGCGAGATTGAACACTCTCACATCAAAAATTCCCTAAGCCTTTTCCTGGAATCAGAGAAGTCCTGACCTTCCCACTTAAAATGCTCCCTCATGAAATGAAGAGTTTCTGAAAAAGAAAAATCCTCAGGAGGAGAAGCAGAAGGAGTAGAATCATCCACATCAGAATAAGGAGAGTACTCCTGCAAGTCTTCAGCCGAAGACTCTGAAATATCTGAAGCCTGCTCAAAACTCCCTAGCTCAGGCTCCACCCTAGGTCTCTTATCAGGAGGGGGCATAGAACCCCTAATCAAAGTAATCAAATCTTCTGCCAATTTAAGCATATGCTTCTTGGGCACAGTTCCTGAAGAGCTAGGGGTAACACCAACTGAAGCTAAACCTGGCCTGCCCCTGGGAGAAGCCTTGGAAACAGAAGGAGAGGGCCTAACCACCCTAGGCAGGGAGGGGAGTATAGTAACCTGAGAAGCCCCATCAGCCTGGCCTGCCTCCTGAGAGGCCACATCCTGCAATAACAGAGTCTCTCCCTGGGATCCCAAAGAAACCTCCGGTGGAACCACCGGCTCCACCGACACCTCTAAAGAACCGGCGTCTGGTACTGACGGTTCCTCTAGCCTAGGTTTAACTGCTTTGTCCTTGCGCTTCTTGAAGAGCGGGCCGGAGCATCCGACGGCATTTTATTTGCAACGCTTCCCGAAGACTAACCTGGCACAATCTAATCTTCTCTTAATAATTTTTATTGAATCTAGCACAAGAGCGACACCCAACAACGTCGTGCTCAGGCCCTAAACAAGGAATACACAAAGTATTTGTGTATCTGTTTCCCACAAGAAATACAATTATTCACTTTTTCTGACATCCGGTAAACCACTGAGGCAAGTAAAAACCAAAATATTCCTAGCAGGTACTTAGCCAACTTTGACTAGCAAGCTTTACAAAACTGACTGGGTCTGAAACTCCGAAATCGAACAATTTCAGAATACCAACCGGCACTTGCAACGCTGCTTCTGCATCGGACCATGCGGCAAAAAAGACTGAGGATATGACGTCGGTCATGCGCATTTGTACCCTGGCGTCCTGGTGTCAGTCAAATGCGCCTTTGATATTCGGGCCGACCGAGGACAGCGGACTACCCAAGTGTAAGGACTGCAGCAATGTGAGATGAAGAACATCCAGGAAGACTTATCTCAAGCTATGGAGACCACAGCTGGATCTACAGAGAGCCACTTATATAGAAATTTTCAGTCATCTGGTACGTAAAACCTGTCAGGCCTCTTGGGAGCAGGGGCCTGAGAGTCTGGAGCTTTACAGGAGGAAGCAAACATGTCTAGGAAAGCTGGAAGGACTGGAGGAACTGCAGAAGGAGAGGGAACCTCCATCTGAAGGAGGTCATAATATCTTTTCTGTGCTTCAGAAATCAACAATCCCATTTGAAGAAATCCCTCATTTTATTAATAGTCACTCCAAAGGAAATTTCTTCTTGAGGGGAATCCCCTCTGTTGGATTCCTCCTGAAGGGATGCATATTCCAGAGGTGAAGTAATTTAGATGGAATATACCAGGGAGTCATCATAAGAGGAAGAGTCCTCAGAATCAGAGTTAAGCACCTGAGACCCAGCAGCCTGAAGTGGAGAAGTGAAAGAAGACTGAGAAAGAGAGGAAATAGGCATCAAGGCCTTAATCATACCCTGGAAAAAGGCATCCCAATCTGAGAAGGGAGGTTGGGATGTTGTCTTTTGTTTCTTCTTCAAGTGTCTTTCTGTGAAAGGTGACAAGGAAGAGGAACCCGACATAGGCCTAACGGCTGACGTAGTTAGAGAAGGATTCCTAGTCGCAGCAGTGATGTTGCTGGAGTCATCCAACAAAACATGCTATGGTTCCCCCATATCGCCCAAAACAGACGTCTGCATAGCCTTGGACATGATGGGATCCTTGCCCTTGATAGCTTCCACAGAGGTACCTGCCAAAGAAGCAGACCCAACCTCCGACCGTACCATCGGGTCATCACCCACTTCAAGGGGTACATCTGAGGTAGAAGGCACAGTGGAAGAGGATTCAGGTTTCTGCTTACTCACTTTCCTCTTCAAACTTGTCTCGGCCGAAGGACCCCCGGAACCTTCCACAATGTCTTTAGCCAGACGTTTAAGCTGCTGATTCTCAAGATATAGATTAAGAGATGAAAGCTAGTTACGCAAAGTCTTAGGCACAAAGGCCTGACAGATGGGACAAGATCTGTAGTTGTGACTAGGCCCTAAACAGAAAAGACAGAGGTCATGGCTATTGTTATGTGGAATCTGCATTACATACCTACACTTGCCCTTCCTGGATGACATGACCAAAAACAAACGACAGTAGCAAGAAAATAAATCCCCAGTGGGGCACTTATCTGAAGCTGGTAGTGACACACACGAAATTCGATTGCAGACCGTACACAGGAGTCAACTTCCTGAATGGGGAGAAAAGTTGTGAGGATGGTACGTGCAGATGTCCTTTTATGGCTGACGTTGTCAAAGCAGATGGGTTATGTCACAGTGGCTGAAAGGTTTTGTATACTGGCTGGACGTCAGGTCATAGGGTGGAATACTACCTATATGTAAAGAATACTGCAACACTGAATACAAGGATATATATATATATATATATATATATATATATATATATATATATATTAAGTTTTCATGATTAGGGTGATGTTTGATTACAGGTTCTTATTTTCTATTGGGTGGTTTAACTGTATATATAGCTCTGTGTTTTTAGGGATGATATTGTTTCTGAAGAAGTCTTATTGACAAAAGTGGTGAATAAGGAAGGGTTACGCCAATTCCGTTGTGTTATTTCCTGTGCCTTTCAGTGGTTCTTTTGTTTTTTGGGGGTGAATAACACACTGAACATATCTGCAGATGATAGAACAACAAGGCCACAGTCCTGAACAGTATAAAGAGAGTAGCAAGGAACCTTAGAAATTCTCTACATGTGGGCAAGAGAGGTAGCAAATGAGGTTCAGTACAGACAAGTTGAATGTTCTACAATTTTAACACATCAGTCCAAAGGTTACACACAAGTAAGGAGATACTAAATTAGAAGAGCCTTCAGCTAAAACGGACCCATAAGTGAAAAACACATCAGCCTTAGACCATGTAGGGCAGTAAAAATATCAACAACATGTTGAGCTGTATTCTGCAGGCCATAAATTCCATGGACAAGAAGGTTATTCTTCCACTCTGTCAAATATCTGTGAGATCACAACTGGACTACTGTCTGGTATTCTGGGGACTTCAGAAAGAAAAGAAGGTGAAAACTAGAAAGAAGTCCAGAGGAAAATCATGACGGTCTTTAGAGGATGAAAGGAAATGGGTATGACAGCATCTGAACTGCTGAACTTGTACACATCAGACACTAGGAGATAAAGTGGAGATCTAATATGAGGATACAACTAAGTTGTGGACCCTTGGAAAAGACTACCTGAGTGGGTTGTAAGTTTTGAATTCACAGTGCCTTCAAGGAGGCATGTTAGAGCTGAAGGCTTTAGTTCACTTTTAAATGAATCCTAATTGTTCAAATCCATTCCACTGAATAAGCTCAAATCTATAATGTTTTAACTTATCCAGGAGGATGTGTGAATTTTAAGCTAAGGTTATATTAGTTACCAAGGCTCTAGGCTGAAGCCCCTATATAAGGGGGTTGCCCCCTCCAACTTAATCTAGGGCAGCATATTTAAACAGGTTTAATGGAAGGGGTTCAACCTAATGCAATTTCTTTAAAAGCAAACTAATTTTGTGTCGGATTCTAGCTAAAAGGAGTTCTGTTCCCAAGTTATGAGAAAGGCAGAGGCTGCATATTACACTCAGCAAAATTGGCACAGTAGTCAATCTCCTTCTGCCATCACACTAAGTAATGTAATTCAGACCATACAAGTAAAGTTGTGGTTTGTGAACTGGATGCCAAATGAACAGCTTACTTTGATGACTTAGTTGCTTTAGGTATCAAATGTAGGAACTTTTCCACAGTGGCCATCAGGATTGCAAACTAAACAGTGAGGGGTAGAAAAGGAGGTTCGATAGCTACCATGCCCTACTAGTATGGCATAAGACACCACAGTGGGTTCTGGCAGATGGCATGTATACCTTTGACTGTGGGAGCTCCTCAGAATAACAGTCATAGAGGAATAAAACCTATCCTAATTGCAGACCCACCAATGAGGGTTCTTAATATCAGATTAATGAAGTACAATCTAGAGGACAGAAGAATGGACATTTTCTAAACAAAAAAAAAATAAAAAAACATACTGTTTGTCATGAAGGAACATAGAATTCTCCTTGAAGGTACTGTAGGGTTAAAAATAATGGATAAATTCAATATACAATAAAGCAGTTCCAGCGAGGAATGAAGGGAGGCTGGCTGTTGGTTAAGAACAGACAGCACATCCAAACAGTAAAGACATAGGTGAAACAAGGCTGATGTACCTACAAAAATGTATGACTGCTGCATATTATGAAATTGCTTCAAGATGTTTACGCAAGCACATTTTCACAGTCTCATAATCGTATCTGTGCAATGTGCTAGTCTGACATTTATCTATTTAAATTTCTGCCGTCAATATGTTCTTGCTTGCATTTAATTCATAAATACATTGTGCAGTTTACTAAACCAAGAGAAAAGAAAAACATGATAATACTTCAACAAAGCCCACTGCTTTACAATAAAAAATGAAATTAAATGACAAAATCATTGTCAACACATTCATTTTCCAGGGACCGAGTTCCTTCAATTAGAATATCAATTTCAACAACTTTGCAACATTAACAGGACTTTTAAGTTATTTTTCCCAGTAAACAATCACAACTAAATAAGACTACTTAACAGCTTCATGTCATTATCAGAGACAGCAAGCGCTCAGATGCTTTTACTCTAAGTTTACCTGAAGGAAAATCCTTCCAATTCCACTCAGAAGCTGAGGTTCTTGTTCCGGCTGATACTGGATGATTGAGCGGTACATATCCACAGCAAGCACATACTCCTGAGGGGAATAAACAAAAAGATGATTTTTATCAGCTTCCAGTGAGTGCTCACAATGCAGTGCTACATAAAATGTTTTACAGTACGATTAAGGTAGAACAGTGCACACTGTTAAAGAAAGAATGGAGATTTTATAATGGCTGTTAATTTCTGGTTCATAGAAGCATGAAAAATTACTGACACAAAGAAGCACAACTAGACAAAAATAATGTGAGCATTCCTGATAAGCTTCTAGCAAACCGGCATCACATGAGTTACAACACTGTCGACTGAAAGGTGGCAAGCCAACCTCCTGCAACCCATGTGTGTATGTGTGTGTGTGGGGGAAGGGGGGGGGCTGCAACCATCACACATCCTTTGTATATTTACATATTCCAATTCTGAGGCTACAAAAACTCATTGCTAATGTAATAGTCAATTTTATGGCAAAACCAATTATTTCCTTTTCTCTGACACTATGTGAAGAGTTGGAATATATTTATAGCTGGGGTGAGGAGGCAGACTCCTGCACCACCCCATCACAAATGATACAGGGAAAGAGGCTTTGCCCCACCAAATCTATGATCCTTCAACTACTAACTGTTAGAATCTTTGCAAATCTTGTGACATTTGGTGTTTGATCAGTTGTATGCTGATAAGTTAACAGTTGGTAATTTATGTTTCTGTGGTTAATGATTTAGATTCATAAGCTTATTCTTTTTGCCTCATGCCTGCCAATCATAAATTGAGACTTGAGACCATTCATTCCTCAGTGGTGATCCTCAGAACCTAAGGGACAGCAGCTGTATGGTGAGGGCTGCCTGCTTTATTCATTTATGCCACTGGAGCTGGCTGGATTCACAAGCTAATGCCTACAATGTTTTTTTCTCCAGCTCTAATATCCAGTGATGACTCCCTCATTCAACTTCAACCACTCATTACACTGGTTAAAAGCCAATGTTGTCAAAGGTACAGCCTTGGACATTGGCGAAGTCCAAGCCCAGTCTGTCTTTCATATGGAAGCTTATGGAGCCAAGGCTTAAACAAGACTAAGCTTCACATTGTTTGGTACATACTTTTTGCATTCTTTTTTTTCTCTCTCTCCTATCATCATCCTGACAGCTGTCCTAGTGCTCCACATTTTTTACTGGGTTTACTGGCCACTCTAATCCACCCCTGTAGTAACACCAAATTTTTGGTCAATGCCAGACAGAACCCTGAGGGAGTCCTGGGGAGAAATGCTGTCTATTTTTCAGCTGGGGAGGTACTATCTTAAGCTTATCTCTGGTTCCTTTGCCCTACAAGTGCCATGGCAACATCTGTGAGTTGGTGCAATGGGTAGATGGCACTGAACCACACATCATTTACACAAGGAGCCGACATCAACAAACTGCCCCAGTCCACAATGGTAACACATCATGACTGACTTCACAACCACCACCAGGAAGCTCCAATTGCTTGGCATGCCTGTGCATACACCTCCTCCCCCTAGGATGGACACACCCATCCTCCTTGCCTTTCCATCAGTTCCCCAAGCAACTAATTTAACTTGGGTCAACTAGGCTGTAGTCCGGTTTTTATCCCTCTATGCCACCAGAGTGGCCCACATTGCTCAGTATTTGTTTTCTGTTATCTAGTTTAATACAACAGGGAGAACACAAACTAGGAGCTTTGTGTCTAATATCTTTCATATCTTAGTTCCTACTGTGCCTCTACCAAACTGCCAGCTCCTGTCACCAACAGGTCAAGACTACAAAAAATAGAGATGGACTCTTAAATGTATGTCTTTCTCTAACTTAATATAGCCTCTTCTCAAATTATCTTATCTTAGTGCATTAGCACTATGAGTGGCACTTTTATGCTGAAGGCAGTGTAGAACTTTGCCAAAGACATGTAGGATGGATGACAAAACAATTATCCTTGCTGTTGCACTAGGACTCCAGATAATGTAAATTTGGGAAAAAATGTCTACCTTAATTTGATGTGACCTTCAAGGAGGGAGGAAACATTCACACTGCATAGGGTTTTTATGGAAATGCACTTGAAATCAACTACAAGTGCAAGGATAATAAAAGTGTAGTGGTGGCTGTTTCACACACCTGATCTACTTGGACAGTACTCACAAGTCAAGACAGCACTGCTTCTGTAACCCACAGCACTTTACAACTTCCACGTGAACTGCCTAATTTCATAAGGATGTCGCACACAATATTTCTGTAATCCCCATGACACTTCTCTCACTTTGCAGTAAATAATTTTATTCCCAGGGATGTCAGATAAATTATTTCCCTATAATAATTAATGCAAGCCTGCTGAAACAATGACTTTATAACAAACTACATTTCCTAACAAATAAGAAAGCTCCATGGGTGTGGATCTGTTATTCCTAGTTTTGTATACCAAGTGTCCATAAATGAGGAAGGAAAAGTACAGTTGTGTACACTTACCATAAATGTAGATGTTCGAGTGTATTCACTGTTGCAGTCCTTACAAATGGGTTATCCGGCTCCCGGTAGCCCGCAGTCAGCCAGAATACCAAAGTCCTTGGTATATGACATTGGCTGCCTCTGGAATAAGCCTGATGCCAGGATGCCAGGATGTCAGTTATAAAGGCAGGCAGCCACCGTCATTTCCTCAGTTTTTCTTGCCATAACTGTCAGGAGCCTCCAAAAAAGTAAGACCAGGTAAAGAAAAAATCCAGTCTGTGCCCTAGGAAAAAAGGGGGATGGAAGGGTGGGGGGACCAGGACTGCAACAGTGAATACACTCAAACATCTACATTTATGGTAAGTGTACACAACTGTACTATGTTCATCGTGTTTCACTGTTGCAGTCCTTACAAATGGGTTGATTCCCAAAGCCCAGGAAAAAAACAAAAAGGGGGGAGGAACACCAAAGATTAATGGTTGGTAAGAATGCCCTGCAACACTGCAGTGGCAAAATCAGCCCTGGACTTAGGAAACAAGGGTAGATTGTAATGCTTGGTGAAAGTGTGGACAGAGGTCCAGGTAGCTGCTTTCAGGATGTCCTTAGTAGGTACACTTCTAAAAAAAGCTGCTGAGGTAGAGGTAGCCCTCGTAGAATGGGTCCTAATACCCTGAAGAGGAACCTTGCCATGATGTAAGTAACAAAAGTGAATACAATGAGCAATACACTTAGAAATAGTTTGTTTAGAAATAGGTTTGCCCTGGGCTCCAGAAGCAAAACTGACCAACAACTGATCTGACTTTCGGAAATACTTAGTCCTATCCAGTTAAAACCTAAGTTGCCTATGCACATCCAGAGAATGTAGCAACCTTTCTCCTCTATTTTAAGGAGATTAGAAAAGAAGGTAGGCAGGTGGATAGACTAGTTAAGAGTCGGGCTAGAAACCACCTTAGGCATAAAAGTAGGATTAGTCCGAAGAGAAACCTGATCCACATGGAAAGTGATAAAGGGCTCTACTGCTATTAGGGCCTGCAGCTCAGACACTCTTCTAGCTGAAGTAATGGCCAAACAAAATGCAGTTTTCCAAGAGAGAAACTTCAAATCTTCTGAGGCAGCAGGCTCAAAAGGAAGCAGAGTAAATTTCTCAAGCACAAAATTAAGATCCCAAGCCGGAGTAAGTGGCCTTCTGGGAGGCTTTAAATTGCCAACTCCCCTGAGGAACTGCTTCATCAGGGGATGAAAGAAAATGGGTTGCTCAAAGGAACAGTGAGCAGAAACAGCTGAAGAATGAATCTTGATAGAAGAGAAGAAAAGTCCACCATTAAGTAAACCTGCCAGGTAATCAAGAATTAGAGGAAGAGTAGGTTGAGATGGGTCTTCTCCTCTAGTCTGCATCCAAATGGAGAATCTTTTCCACTTATCTGCATAAGATTTCCTAGTACTAGGCCTCCTGGCCTCACAAAGGACCTCAACTACCTGTTGAGAAAGGTCTAAATTATGAGCCAGGCAGTCAAATGCAGAGTCTGCAGGTGAGGATGGAGAATCTTTCCTCCGTCCTGAGCCAAGAGATTTGGTATCAGGGGAAGATGCCAAGCCCGAGACTGGGAAAGACTGCAAAAAAGTGGATACCAATGCTGCCTGGGCCAGTCTGGAGCTATGATGATGGCCCTTGGTTTTTCATCCCTTATCTTTAACAGTACTCTGGGAAGAAGAGGCAGAGGAGGGAATGCATAGATTGATAGCTATGTCCAGGGGAAGGACAGAGCATCCACTTTCCAAGCTTTTTTGTGATGATCCCTGGTGCAAAAGGTTGGAAGATGGTGGTTGGTCGGAGAAGCAAAGAGATCCACCTGAGGAGTGCCCCAACTCTGAATAATGCGATGGAAGATGGTTTTGTTTAGTTGCCACTTGTGAGGATCCAGGACCTGCCTGCTCAATTGGTCTGCCAATGTGTTGAACCTTCCTGGAATAAACTGGGCTATCAGATGAATGCCCAAAGAAGCTGCCATGGACGATAGTCTCATGCTTTGTCTGCACAGGGGGTAAGAGTGAGTCCCTCCTTGCTTGTTGATGTACCACATGATTATAGTGTTGTCTGTCCTGACTTTATCAGGAGAAAGAAAATGCTTGAAAGCCATCAAAGCCTGCTGAACTGCCATCATTTCCTTCAGATTTATGTACAGCTGAGCTTGTTGATAGGTCCAAGTTCCCTGAATGCATGTGCCCCTCTAGATGTGCTCCCCAAGCGTAGTCCAAGGCATCCGTGGTGAGAGTCTGACTGGCAGGATATGGACAGAAAGGTAGGCCTGTGTTCTGTGCACAGGCTGTTGCCCACTAAAGGAACTCCGTCTGCAGGCAGGGAATCAGAAGAAGAATCAAGTCTAAATCCTGAGTGTGTTGACACCAAAGGTTTTTGAGGTACCACTGTATTTTCCTCATATGCAGTCTTGCACATGGAATCATTAGAATACATTAAGCCATGAACTCCAGGGCTTGCAAGAATTGCCTTGCAGAGAGCTGGGTCATGCTTGCCAAGTCCGTGAAGTAATTTGAAAGATCCATCTAGGGAGGCATACCATCTGGGCGGTTGTGTTCAGACTCGCTCCCAGGAATACAATCTCCCTGGTGGGTACCAATTTTGACTTCTTTTTGCAGATTGTGTAGCCCAAAGAGGTGAGAAGATTCATTACAAAGTCCAAATCCTTTAGAAGTTGCTCTGGAGAGCATAGGAACCGGAAGCTGTTGAAGACTGGGGGGGGGGGGGGTGAAAGGGGCACTTAGTGATCTAAAAAGGGCAATTTTTTTTAACTATTTACTACCACAAACAAAGGTTCACTTGGAGGACATTTTAAGCTTAGCCAATCCCTTTTGGTGCTTAAAATAACATTTTCTGATTGGTCTTACTATTATGGCTGATAATTGCATATTAGACCTAGTGAGAATAACTGAACATACCATAGATCATTTCAGGGGACCCTTGTAAGGGATGCAGCATTTACGAACTGTCTATGTCCATTAGTGGCATGAGCCGCATGAAAAAAGGAAGCCAATCTGGTGGTCCCCTGCTATAAACAAACTATACAACAGAAGGAAGAAACTGTTGAAGAAAAGACAAAAATCCCAGGATGCAAAAAACTCCTTCACCAGCCTCAGTAAGAAGCCGAGATCCCTCATAAAATCCTCAAAAGCTAGTTACGAAAATAAAATTGCCAAAGATTCCAAAGACAACCACAAGGCATTCTACAGTTATGTCAAGAATCTAAATGGCAATGCTCAGATCTGCTCTGAGCTACAACAGAATGGCATTAAATATACTGATCCCAAGGATATTGCCAATATCCTGGCAGATCGATTTAGTGCCAACTTCACTCCCCTCTCACCCCCTAAAGGGCACATCTCAATACCAAAAGATTGCCAAATTCTGATAATCACAGCCACACAGGTAGAAACAGCACTCTCCAAAGCTAAGAATACAGCATCCATGGGACCAGATGACATGCCAGGCTGTGTACTACATGAACTACAAAATGAACTGGCACCCCACCTAAGTGTCATGTTTAATCATAGCCTCACCTCAGGCTTCGTGCCTACTGAGTGGCGCACAGCTACAGTTATCCCGCTCTAGAAGGGAGGATCCGCCTTGGATCCTGGGAACTACCGCCCCATCAGTCTGACAAGCCTGATCTGCAAGGGCATGGAACGCATTATCATGGAACTTATAAACAAAGACATTGGCAACCTTCAGACACTGGACCCCACCCAGTTTGGGTTTGTGAAGGGCCAATCTTGTCTCCTGAATCTGATTGACTTCTTCAAATCAGTCTCCAGAGCTGTGGATGAGGGTAAGGTGGCCCACACAGCCTATCTGGACCTCGCCAAGGCCTTCAACACCATCCCCCACTCTGGAATCATAGATAAACTTACTAAGCTGGGCATAAAGCCCTACGTCACTTGATGGGTTGCCAACTGGCTTACTGACAGAACCCAGACTGTAAAAGTAGCCGGCTCCAAATCCAGTTCCAGACAAGTGACAAGTGGAGTACCTCAGGGTTCAGTCCTGGGACCACTCTTATCTGGCATCTACTTCTCTGAAGTACAGGCCAACACTAAGGGACTCTGGCTAACAAAGTTTGCCGATGACTGCAAACTGGGAGCCATTATTGAATCCCCAAATGATGTGGACATTCTACAAAAGTGCCTTACAGAAACAGATGCCTGGTGCTAGAGCCATGGGCTCAAGCTTAATGCCAAGAAATGTATAGTTATCCCCTTTGGAAAAAAACATGTACCCGTGAACTACTACATAGGTGGCAGGACACTAAACATCAAAAGTGTGATGAGGGACTTAGGGACACAAGTGGACAGTGGTCTCACTTTCGATAACCACATCGCCACAACAGTCAGGAAATCCTTCTACATGGCACACCTCATCACTAAGGGCTTTTCATCCAGAAAAAAGGAGGTCATTGTCCCACTGTACTCATCCCCTCATTAGACCCATTATAGAGTATAATGCCCCATTTGGTATGTACCTCACAAGACACCTGCAACAGCTTGAAAGGCCACAGAAATACCTCACTAAAAGAATCACAGGCCTAAAGCAGATGCCATATGCTGACCATCTAAAAAAACTCCAGCTATACTCTGTGGCATATTGTCTACTCAGAGGGGATCTCTGCTTAACATACAAGGCCATGTCAAACCCTGAGCTGTTGGACATGCTCCACTTAAAGAAATCCCAATCCCTCAGAGCCACACACTCCAGGGATCTAAACCTTATCATCACAATGAACAAAACATGCTGGAAGGATAGGTTCCTGACCCAGAGACTCCCCATACTCTGGAATAGACTGCCCATATATGTCAAGCAGAGCGCCTCATTGGCCCTCTTCAAAAGGAACCTTGATGATTGGATGGGAGATAGGAAATTCACCCCGGGGATCATGTCAGTCGCCCTGCTAGACAGGGGCCCAGAGAAGTAAATATTGTGGGAAAAATTTTCCAGGGAATTGTTATGGCTAGGCTTGCATAGGCCTTAGGGACGATAGCCTAGTACCAACCTATGAACCTATGAGCGGCAATCCTGGAGTACATTTTCTATTACCCATCCTTAGATCCAAGCTGCATATGAATATGAACGGATGAGCTTTGTTTTATTTTTATGGAGAGTCTGTCTAAAACAGTGGTAGCCTCTGTGACATATATCCATCTCTCCACAACATTCAGTTTAGATACCTGGATTGAGTATTCCTGATGCCATTTGACTTGCTGATGCTCAGTAGGTCCATTTGTATTAGGACGGAGGATGCCTTGTATGCAGGACATGTCGCCTCTAAGTACAGTAATCTTTGAGGTGGTCCATGCAGGAACTATTGTTTAGGACTTGTATCCTTTTAGTGAAGTATCTCTGAAGGTGTTCCAATTGTTGCATGGGGCTGGACAGCTACATGCCAAAGTGGGCATTATACAAAATGATTGACCTAATGAGAGCTTTGTAGAGTGGGACAACATCTTTAGATCTAGTCACAATCAATTAGTTTATAAGCCGTGCAATATAGAAAGGCTTTCTTATGACTCTGGGCACATGTTAGTCAAAAGTTAGTTCACTGTACACAGAAGTTTCCAAATGCCAAATAATTGGGTTAGTTCTCACAGGGCATTGTCTTGATTTTGACACCAGTTTTTATTTGGGACAAACCTTCCTGCATGATGGTTAAGTCATTTAGGGATTCAGTAACTGCTCCTACCTTGCAGTCATCTCCTACTTAGCCGGTCAAAGCCCTTTGGTATTTCCTTTTACTTTTGAAATGTATATGCCAAACAAAGTCTCAGCACCGAACCCTGGGGGACTCCATTGGTGACTGGTCTATTCCCCTATTTTGATGTCTTGCATCCTGTGAGCAAGTTGGCAATCCAGCAAGTGTTTGCTCCTACATTATTCATCTTTTGTACTACACCCGAGTAGGGGATTGTGTCAAAAGGCTTGGCCAGGTCAAGGTAATGTGGCATGAATTGTTTTACCTTCATCCATTGCTTTGGTAACAAGAGTAAAGCTTAAAATTTGCCCATGATTTTGAGCCTTTCAGCCTTTCCTCTGGGCTGTTTTCAAACATCTTTAGGGCCATGCACATATGTATTGATTCTTTGATTCACCTTTCTGATTGTATTATATTCCTTGTACAATATAGCACCAGTTGTTAGAATGCATTTTACATTTGTAGTTTTGAACAGTCTTCTAGTAAGAAACGAGACAAAATGTATGAACCAATAATGATAAAACTACCCATTTCAGAAAATATCAACCATAAAAGGCCACTCAAACTTTTGTCATTACAATCCACCAATATTAGTAAATATGCAAAATCTCTGCAGAAGTCATCTAAATAATTCCACATTAATGGGATCTGTAACTAATGAAGAGGTTGCTGCTAGCAAACAACTTTATATTTCATTGTTTCATCTACAAATAAAGTACCTGTTGCCCTTAAAGAATAAATTGCCTATGCTACATTAAAAAATGACACTAGTAATTTTGCAATAAAAAATGGATGTGAAAACTGATAACAGAAACATAGTTACTAGATAACTCCTCCAAAGGAGGACATTAATAGGACTGCAGCATATACTCCCTTTAAAGTACAACACAGTACAGTATTAGTGATCTATCTGCATACTGTGGGAGGAGAACCCACAGCCTTCTGCATCAAAAGCAACTATACTAACTGTTGTGCTATAACAATGCAAACAGCTTAGCATACATAGCACTGAACTTCTCTTCCCTTGAAGCTCTCAGCTCCTTGTAAAATCCAGTTGACACAACTAAATCTCTCAGCTTTACAGCACAAGAAATATGGAAAAAGCAAAATTTATTTTTTTTGGGGGGGCAAAGGCCCAAAAACCAGGGACACATTTTAAACATTGTTTGCATAACTTTGGAAAGTTGCTAGAATAAAATGTTGTGTTACCACCATGCATTTCACTCCCAAGTCTTGGGCACAGGACCCTGTACACTACAGTCAGATCAACATACCAGTATGCCAAATCAGCTGTTTCCTAAAAGAGAGGAAGACTGAAACTTAAAATGGCTATCATTTGCTGAATTCAGTTCTCACTTCTTACCATAGCTCTCAACCTCTTAGCACAAAAAACCTGGACAAAGGCAATAATGGAGGAATACAGATTTCAGTTCTCGCTTCTCTCCATAGCTCTCAACCTCTTAGCACAAAAAAACTGGACAAAGCCAATAATGGGGGAATATAGCCCCAAATATATGGACACATTTCAAATACTGATCTTATAAACTTAGAAAATTGCTAGAATAAAAGGTTTTGTGTCACCATTTATTTTCTGAAGAATATGAAATCTGAAATTCAAATGCCTGTCATTATTTAGTGAATTCAATCCTTCACTGATTTGCCACAAAAATGCTGAAAACCACAGATTTTATGAGGAATAGAACAAATATATGAGACATAAATCTGGAAAGCTTTCACAAGTGGTGGTGGGTAGGGACTTTAGGCTGTTACCTGTACTCAAGGTACAGGGTTTATGGTCATGTCTACAATCTAACATTATTCTAGTGTAGAGACCTGTTTGCTATACAAAGACATTCAGAATATTGTCCTCTATGCTGGGCAAAAAGTAAAGAGAACATTTTTTTAGTGAATGTAACAGTTTCTTACTGACATCTTCCAACTTGTCTGTCAACAAAGAAAACCTTAAATGGCTTTGGGACCACTGGGGCCTAGGTCTGTAAAGAATTCATGAAGTAGAGCTTCAGTGGCCGGCTACAGTGATATGATTTTTATGGCCGCAAGCTCTATGTCTTCATTTGGCCTGGCCTGTTTGTTAGCCCTGACATTGATCTATCATTGACATCTTAGCTCCAGGCATAACATATGAACTTGGGGTTAAAACTGAAAAAACATTGTATCATCCAAGTTTCATACTGATAGGTTGGGCCTTTGTCCCATTTCACTTAAATGAACTGCCAATACAGTTGTCTTTTTTTTTTTTTTTTTTTTTAATATATGAGCTTTAAAGAGCGCTTATTTGATCAAGCTATCTTGTTATACAGAGGTGGCTGAGCCCCTTCCCCCTTGCCCTATGGTTCTGGCACACATGCTGGAGAGTTTGTTTGAATAAGGCAATCGTCCAAGTAAGGGTAAATTTGAATGTTCCTTTGCCTGCAAAAGGCAATGACTGGAGCTAGACATTTTGCAAAAACTCTGGGAGCAGTAGATAAGCCAAAGGGCAGTGCAGAGAATTGGAAGTGCCTGTTCCCTGCTCTGAAAAGAAGGAACTACCTGCAGCTTTCTCTTATAGGGATGTGCAAGTAAGCTTCTTTTAGGTCCAAGGTCACCAGCCAGGAATCCTTGGCCAGCATTGGCGGCAACTGCTGAAGGGTGAGCATCTTGAATTTGGGAATCAACAGAAAAGTGTTTAGAATGGACAAATCCAGAATAGGGCACCAGGCGCCCCCTTTTTTGGGGAACCAGGAAAAGTCTTGAATAAAAACCCTGGCCTATCTGTAGTGCATGAACTGGCTCTATTGCTCCCAGGTTTAGCAAAGAAGAAACTTGTTTTTCTGCTTCTGCCCTTTGAAGTGGGGGAATATCTGGATATCCTTGGAGAACCGTGAAGGTGTGAAAAGAGAATTTGTAGCCTTGGGATACTATTTTTAGCACCCATTTGTCGTCCGTGATAGTTTGCCAGACATCTGCAAAAATGGCTAACCTTCCCCCCAAAGGAAACCCTGGGCCCGCAAAGGCAAGCAGGGAAAAGTCGGAGTCATTGAGAATGTTTGCTTTGGGAGGTCTGTTTAGAACTCCCAGGTTTAGAAGATGCAGCCTGCCAGTGTTTAGCCTTGTGAGGGGTGGAAGTCTGTCCCCTGGAAGACCTGTAGCCCCTGGATCTAGTACGACCCTGTTTACTAGGGTCAGGAAAAGTCCAACTCTTTGAAGGGTAATGCCTGCTAAAACAAGGAGGCTGAACTTGCAGAAAGTCCTTAACAGTTTGCACAGATTTAGCCTTATCCTCCAGTTTCTTTAACAGCTCTTCTGCTTTGCTTCCAAAAAGATTGTCCTTATGCAAATGCACGTCCAGTAATTTAGACTTTACAGGTTCAGAAAGGGTCTGTTCCCTGAGCCAAGCATGTCTTCTGATAACAGAACCAGTGGCTGTTGCTCTGCAAGAAGCCTCCAAAAAGTGTCAAAACCACAATGTAGTGAACGTTTAGTAACCAGAGTGGCAGAATTCAATAAGTCTTGCATGTCCTTATTCTCCATTAGGGAAGGAACACCAGCAATTTTAGCCTTGATAGCCTCCAAAGTATGCTGCTGATACTTAAGCATATGAAAGAGACAATTAACAGACCTAATAGCCAGGGTGGAAGAAGTATAAACCTTTTTACCCCACCTATCTAAGGCCCTAGATTCCCTGTCAGAAGGAACATGACTTTTAGCAACCGTGGCTTTAACCCCTTTAGGGCCCTGAGAAATAATCTCTGGAACAGCAGTAGGATTCTTGAAAAGAAACTGATGAGAATCAGGAACTCTATAATACCTGTCAGGCTTTCTGGGAGCAGGAGGAACAGAATTAGGTGTCAAAGAATTCTCCAGGAACACATCATCAACAACTTCCAAAACTGGAGGAATAGCCAAAGGCTTATGCTGAGGCAAATCCAAGAACTCCCTAATCCGCTTCTTAGACTGAGGGAAATCATGACTTTCCCATCTAAAATGCTCCCTAAGGGTATTCCAGAGTATTCCCAAAAGAGAAATATTCTGGGGGGGAGGCAGAAGGGATGGAGTCTTCAGCATCAGAGTCCTCAAAACCAGAAAAAAGCTGAGAATGTCCATTAGCAGAGTTGCTAGAAACTTCTGAGTCTGAGGCAGACAAAACATCTGGGGACGATTCCCTAGCCCTCTTAGAAGGAGGGGGTTGAGAGATCACTAGTCATCTTAACCATCTGAGCCTGAGGTAACTGAGGGGAGGCCGATGCCTGTTTAGTAGTAGACTTTTTGCATAGAGACTTACTAGAAAGCTGGAGGGACTTTGGAGGCCTAGCCACTGCAGAAATGTGGGCCAAGGTCGTCGGCCCGAATCTGGTCTCTGGGTGGAGAAGAGAGGCCTCAGAAGCCGGCATCTGCCTAGCGGCTCCGGATTCATCAGAGGCGATGACTGGCGGAGGGTACGAAGGCAAGGTAGAAGCCTGAGAAATGGAGGACTCAGGAAAGGCCTCCGAAGACACCTGCTGCTGAATGTCTGAGGACTGCGGGGGTAAGGGAAGCATCTCACTGGCTGCCGCTGGACCGACAACCAACTTAATAGGGATGTCGTCGGTTAATTTAACCCTAGGCTTGTCGTGGCCCTTATCCTTGCGCTTCTTAGGCAAATCCAAAGTCGGGAGACCAGAAGACGCCATACCAACAAACTCAGGCCAAACTCTGAAGTGCTTGTACAAAATCCTAGCTCTACAGCGTATGGTACATAGGTTGAAAGAAGAGCAGAGATCACAATTTGTGACATTGTGCTCAAGGCCCAAACAAGTAATACAGTAAGAATGAAAATCACGATGCGGAATCTGTTTTCCAAAGGCAAGACAGTTATTAATTTTCTCTGGCATTCATTAAAGCAAGAAAAAAGGGTCCCCAACGGGGTACTTATCTGAGGATGTCTTCAACTTTAGACGTCGGAATACAAAAAGAAGGTAATTGGCCAACCGGCACTCATGCAAATTGCTTCTGCTTCTGGCTCCGCGGCAAGAAAGACTGAGGAAATTACTTTGGCTGCTTGTCTTTATACATGACGTCCTGGTGTCAGGCTTATTCCGGAGGCAGCCAAAATCATATACCAAGGACTTTGGTATTCGGGCCGACTTCAGGCTACTGGGAGACGGATAACCCATTTGTAAGGACTGCAACAGTAAAACACGATGAACATCTAGTCATGTTCAATGAGGACATACATTTTACCATTCTGAAAACTGCTTCAGATTTTCTCACTTTCATATGCAAGCCAACCAGAAAACTATCAAAGATTAGCCGTGAGTAACATGGGTTAACATTTCATCAAAACTGTACACAACTACAGTAGTTCACATGAGAGCTCAACAGCAGTCATGTAAAAAGAAACACAATGCTAGCACAGGACTAGAAACCACAAACTTGTCCACAGATGAATGGGCTACCAACACAGAAATACTTGACACCTAGTCTTCCTAAAAACAGTTAGGCAAACAGAGTTTGTCATTTGTTGGTATATAACACCTGTATGTCTTCTTTCAGTGATGATGACAGAGGGCCAGTGCTCAATTTACAGCCAATAGAATGGGTGGGAGGAGAGAGAGTGTCATCAGATGAAAGGATTAAAGAAAAAGTTGAGTCAACTTTTTTTTTCATTTAATACTCACTATCATAGTGAGAATAAGTGGAACAATCTTTTTTTCAGGCAAGGTACTAAAACATGGGCAATCGGAGACCAAGTGTCTTGGACCTGTTCATAAAAAGAATACAGGCTCTAGAGAGAACTTAACAATTAAACAAAAATTATGTACTTACCACAACGACCGATCTGTGTTGTCTGCTTCCATCCTTGGTCAGTGGATAAGTATCAGATACATCTCTGACCTGACTGCGTCCACTCAGACTTTGGATCCAGTCCTTAGGCTCCTTTCCCTTACCCACAGCTCTCTGCAATGAGAGAAATACCTCAGATCAAGTTTGCCCCCATACTAGAATAAAGAAGACTGTCCCCTCATCTGCAAGACCAAAAATAACATAGTACAAAAAAAAAGCTGCAAAGCAAGGAGCTTGAAGATCAAGCTAAGGTAATCCAGTACAGTCACTACAGAAGTCAAGTGGGAAACTTTTAGGAAGGGGAAAGCAGGGAGGAAAGCTGAGGAAGGACAGAAGCAAACAACAAAGATCTATCATTATGGAAAGTACATAACTTTCATATATGATGTTGTCTCTTCTGTTCTTGCCTCAATGGATAGGACAGAGTCCCCAACTGCTAGTACACTTGAGAGGTCTCATGGGATAATATTCCAGAGCACAGCCAAACTAAAGGAGGCTCTCAATCTTGATTGTAAATCCAATTTATAGTGAGATATGAACATATGAACATTAGAACCGGCAAGAACAGCACAAATGTCATCCAGCAAAATTCTGATATAGAAAGCTGTAGATCTAGTTGAATGAGCCTTAGGAGGTTTGGGCAAGGATAAACCTTTTGCTTTGTAAACATGGGAAATACAAATGTATAACCATTGGTAAAGCAACACTTTAGAAACCCATTTTCCAAGTTTGTCTGAGGAAAAGAAGACAAAGGACTGATCAGTCTTTTTAATCTTCTTATTGCAGTATAAACAGAAAGCTAGCTGTTGTACATATGGCAAATTTAACATATACTTGCCTTTAAAGGAGAAATTTGGAAAGAAAACAGGAAGGTTGATGGACTGATTACTAGTTGCCTCAGAAGTCACCTTCAGAAGGAAGGAATAGTTTTCAAGGTTTTTCTGTCTTTGTGGAAAACCAAATAAATAGGTTTGCCAGAGAAGGTGTGTAGTACCGAAACTTTCCTAGTAGAAGTGATGGCTACCAGAAAAAAATTTTAAGTCAACTTTAGCTGTAGGTCCAAAGGGATGTCTGGTTATGTCCTGTAACAAAATGCTGATGTCCTGGGGGAACAAGATCTCTGAGTGGATCACAGAAAGAGGGTACCCACCTAAGAAAGGCTTTGGACAAGCTAGTGAGGTGATGGAAGAATAATTTTCTCCAATATGAATTTCATTTATATAAACGTATGATTTCCCAAGTCATAAGTGATAATTTAATAAAGATGTTTCTTGCTTAAAAAAAAAATCCCCAATATGAACATTGGACACAGCTGCAAGTTGCACTTTAATGCTGGAGTAACTGGCTCCATCATTAAAATCAGATGCCAGGAAATCCAGAATGGCTGGAAAAGGAGCTGAGAACGGATCTAGGTTCATGTTTGAAGCCACAACAGAAAATATTTTCCACTTGCTTTTACAGATCTTTCAAGCACAGGGATACGATGAGATCAAAATATGAACGTAGGATGAAATCTTGGACTGTCTAGCCATCACTGGAACTGGAGAAACCATGCTGTTAGCTTGACAGCAGGAATATCCAGGTGAGACCACCCAGATGTGTGCAAGAGATAAGATCTGGGGCTGACCCCAGCATCCAGGAAGGGTGAACCAGATGAGACCAGAGAAAGGGAAACCCCACCCATTAAGGCCAAAAGAGATTAATGAGGATCACTGTGGCCTTCCTCACCAATGTTTTCTGAAAACATTTCAGTATGAAAGAGGTAGGAGGAAATGTGAACAGGAGACCTGTGACCAAGTGGGGACCACAGAATCCCTTAGTAGCTCTTCCTTCCTGAAGATAAATGCAAAATATCTACTGCACTTGTAGGGGAGATAAACAGATCGCAGAAAAATTGGCCCCAATAGCTGAAAATCTGAGGGACCACTTTTGAGGGAGAAGGATGGACCTGCTCAACCTGTCTGATAGGACACTGGATTTCCCCAGGACGTGTGTAGCCATCAGAAAGTAACAAAAATCACCCACTGCCATACTCTCATTGTTTCCCAACAGAAGTCATAGGATTGCATTCCTGTTTGTTGGTGTACCAGACTACCGACATGTTGCACATTTGTACTGAGATCACACCTAAGGGGAGTGCATCTTGAAAGACCTGCAATGCTAGGAGGGCTGCTCTCATCTCCAAAATGTTGATGTGAAGACTACCCATTGTAGGGGCTTGCCCTGGAATGTCTTCCCCAAGAAATGCACCCTCCCATCATCCTAAGTGGTTAAGTGTCTGTCATCACTGTGGCCTGTGGGGAAGGAAGTACAAAGTGAAGACCCTGGGAGACTTGTGGGGATTCCAACCATCACTGGACAGGAGACCTGCAAATCTTTGTAATCGAGACTTGAAAATTCATAGGTTAACTTCTGATGGACCACTGAGCCAACAAGGGCCACTGAAGAGCTCCACATGTGATATCTGGTGAGAAGGACCAAGGTGGCTGCCACCATCGAGCCTTAAAGATGCAGAATCAGTTTTGCTGGTGACTTCTGTCATGAAAAAACAGTAAGTGCTTGTTTGTGTGTAGATGAAATCCTGGTTTGGGAAAGCCTGGTGATTTGCAGTAGTGTGTCCAAAAAAAGCTCCAACAAATTTTAAGGTCTATATCAGAGGAAGCTTTAACTTGGCTGTATTCACTGTGATGCCTGCTGCTGAGCAAAGTTGCAGCAAACAGTCCCTGGATTGGGGAAGAAGATTCCTGGTGAAGGTGGTTACAAGACAGTTGTCCAGATATGGGAACACTCTGAGCACCTGCTGCCACTGCCATGCAGTTTATGAACACCTAGGGGCTGCAATGAGACCAAAGGGCAGGACTCTGAACTGAAAATTACTGGCTCCCAGCCATAAGCTAAGAAACCTCCTTGTGTGTGTTTATTTTTGTAAGGTAATATGCAACATGGAGCTAGAGCACATAAAGTTGTCCTCTTCCTTAGTAACAGCAGTATGGATTGTTCCTTGACCATCCAGAATTTTTTTTTGTTTCACAAATTTGTTCAAGCAACTTAGCTCCAAAATTGGACTGAGGTCCCCATTATTTTTTGACAATAAAAAGAATTTTGAGCAAACTCCAGATCCTTGCTGGTCTGCTGGGACCTCTTGGATGACTCGATGTTTTTATCAGCTTTTCCATTTCTAATGTTGCTGCTTCTCTTTGGGAGGGTGGAACATCTGGAAGTTTTTTAACAGCAGTGTAGGGTATAGAAAGGGGATGGAGTAGCTATAGTTATGATCCTCTGCACCTGAATATCTTGAATGATGGTTGTCTGGGCCATGGGGTGCAGGGTTATGCGCCCCTTGACTGCCTCAAGGATAAAATAGTTGGGCAAATGTTCAGGAGCTCTGATACTGCATATAGGAAATGGAATCCCTAAAGCCCTGGTTTTGCGTGCCACCTCTGTCATGGGGGCAACACCCACCATTAGAGTTTACTGCCTCAGAGGGGGTATATATGTCTCTCTCTTCAAGGAATGTCAGACACGAACCCTTGCCTCCTTTCTGGTTTCTGGAAAAAGTACTTTGGGGTAGAAAAAAGTACAGTTGTGTGCACTTAGCATAAATGTAGATGTTCGAGTGCATTCACTGTTGCAGTCATCACATTTTGGTTATCCTGCCATGGGTAGCCCTCAGTCGGCCTGAATACCAGAGGCTTAATATTTCTGCATTGGTTGCTGTTACTCCAGGACTGACATCAGGTCGTCAGTGGTATAAAATCAGACAGTCGACACCATTACATCAGTTTTTCTTGCCCCAACTGTCAGGAGCCCCTAAATAGGGAGATAGGTTATAGCGGAAGAACACCACCAGTAGAAAGTAAATACCAAAAATTTCCTGAAAGGAGAGTGGAAGAGATAGAGAGAGAGAGACCAGGGGGGTGGAGGTGGGGGGGAACCAGGACTGCAACAGTGAATACACTCGAACATCTACATTTATGGTAAGTGTACACAACTGTACTATGTTCTTCGTGTTTCACTGTTGCAGTCATCACATTTGGGTTGATTCTCAAAGCTGAAGAAAAGGGTGGAGGCAGTCAAGAAGCCTGGGGGCTGGCTAGGATGCCCTGCAAGACTGCTGTGGCAAAGCCTGGATTTGGAGAGGATACACAGGTGGTAATGCTTGGTGAAGGTATGAACAAAAGTCCAAGCTGTAGCCTCCAGGATGTCCCTGGTGGGGACCTCTCTGAGAAAAGCTGCAGAGGTGGAGGTTGCTCTGGTGGAATGTATCCTGACCCCCTTTGGGGGTGGTTTCCCATGCTGTTTGTAGCAGAAATGGATGCAGTGTGCTATCCATTCGGAGATAGTTTGTTTGGATATGGCCTTGCCCTCTGCCCCCTGCTGCGAAGCTGACTAGCAACTGGCCAGTTTTTCTAAAATATTTAGTCTATCCAGCACATTTAGAGAGTGCAGAATCCTTTCTACCTTGTTTTGTGGGTTAGGGAAAAAGGTGGGCAAATGAATGGCTTGGTTGAGAGCCACACTAGACACCACTTTAGACATGAAGGAGGGGTTAGTCCTGAGGGAGACCCTGTCAGCATGGAAAATGATGAAGGGCTCTACAGCCATGAGTGCTTGTAGCTCTGAAACTCTTCTAGCTGAAGTGATGCCCAGAAGCAAGGCTGTTTTTCAAGAAAGGTATTTTAACTCTGCTGAAGCTGCAGGTTCAAAAGGGGGGGGGGTGAGCTTTTCCAACACAAAGTTAAAGCCCCAAGCTGGGGTAGGAGCTCTTCTGGGTGGCTTTAAGTTGTTAGCCCCTCTTAGGAACTGTTTGAGAGGGTGTGAGAAGAGATGTGGCTCTGTGCTGAAATGAGCAGAGATGGCAGAGGCATGAATGTTAATAGAAGAGACATGAATTTTAATAGAAGAGAAGGATAGGCCTCAATGTAGTAGGTCTGCTAGGTAATCCAGGATGAGAAGTAGGGAGGGCTGTGCTGTCTTGGCTCCCTTAGCCTGGATCCAGGTGCAAAACCTTTTCCACTTGTCAGCATAGGATTTTCTAGTGCTGGGGCGTCTGGGCTCATGTATAACATCTAGGTCTTGTTTGCTTAGGCTGGCAGTTTGAGGAGAGATCACGGTATAAGCCAGGCTACCAGGTTGAGGGTCTGGAATTAGGGATGCATGAAACCTCCATTCTTCTGGGCCAAGAGTGTTGGGATCTGAGGTAGTTCACATGGTGGCAGGGGTGATAGGCTGCGCAGCAGTGGGTATCAGTGCTGGAGTGGCCAGTCTGATGCAATCAGGATTGTCCACAGTTTTTCCTCCCTTATTTTGACCAGTACCCTTAAAATGAGTGGTAGAGGGGGAAAGGCATAGACCGAGAGGATTACCCACTGGAAGGACAGAGCATCCACTTTCCAGGACTTGCTCTGAGGTTCCCAGGTGCAGAATTTGCTGAGCTGATGATTGGAGTGGGAGGCAAAGAGATCCACCTTCGGGCTGCCCCATTTCTGGGTTACAAGGGTGAAGATTCTGTGGTCTAGCTGCCACTTGTGTGGGTCTAGCAGGTTTCTGCTTAAGTTGTCTGCCAGAGAGTTTAGGGAGCCTGGCAGGAATTGTGCTAGCAGGTGTAGTTGCATGGCTGAGGCCATGTGCCAAAGGGTCATGGCAAGCCTGCAGAGAGGATAAAAGTGAGTTCCTCCCTGCTTGTTGATATACCACATCACTGTGGTGTTGTCTGTTTTGATCAGTACAGGCCCCAGGGAGAGTAGGTGTCTGAAAGCTGTCAGGGTGTGCTGAACAGCTAGCATCTCTTTTTGGTTGATGTGCAGATGTATTTGATTTGGGCTCCAATGGCCCTGAATGCACCAGCCGTCCATGTGCGCACCCCAGGCATAGTCTGATGAGTCTGTGGTGAGGGTTCGGGCAGCATGGGGTTGTGAGAAGATAACTCTTTTGTTGTGGTTTCATGCTGCTGCCCACAAAAGAAAATCTTTCCTTAGACAAAGTATCATTGAAATGATAGTTTCCAGGTCTTGAGAGTGTTGAGACCAAAGGCTTTTTTGGTACCATTGTAGTTTCCTTATATGCAGTCTGGCATATGGAATGAGTAGAATGCAGGAGGCCATGAACGTTAGGAGCTTGCAGGATTTCCCTTGCGGATAACTAGGTTCTGGTGGCTAGTTGAGAGAAGTAGTCTGTCAGGTAGGCTTGCTTTTCTGGAGTAAGAAATGCCATCTGGGATGCTGTGTCCAGGCTTACTCCCAGGAATACAAATTTTTGTATGGGTACTAGTTTTGATTTATTTTCGTTGATATTGTACCGCAGGGAGGTCAGTTGGTCCTTTCCAAAGGTCGGGTGCTGTAACAACTTTTCCCGACTGTCTGCCTGAATCAGGCAATTGTCTAAGTAGAGGTAAATTTGAATATTTCTTTGTCTGCAAAAAGCAATGGCAGGAGTCAAGCATTTTGTGAAAACTCTGGGAACAGTGGATAAACCAAAGGAAAGCGCAGAGAACTGAAAGTGCATAGATCCTGCCCTGAAACCTAGATATTTCCTGCAAGATTCCCTGACTGGGATGTGTAGGTAGGCCTCTTTTAGGTCTAGGGTGGCTAACCAATCATCGTTGGAAAGCATAGGAAGAAGCTGCTGGAGGGTGAGCATTTTGAATTTTGGTATCAGCAGAAAGGTGTTTAGAATGGATAGGTTGAGGACTGGGAGCCAGGTGCCCTCTTTTCTGTGTACAAGGTAGAGTCTGGAATAAAAACCTTGGCCTATCTGGTCTGCAGGAGCATGCTGTATTGCCCTCATGGAGAGAAGGGAACGGACTTGCTTTTTGGCCTCTACCCACTGGTTTGGAGGAAGATCTGGGAACCCTCTTGGTGTTGGCAGTGTGTGGAAATAAAATTTGTATCCCTGGGACACTATGTTGAGGACCCATCAGTTGTGATAGAGGCATAGTTGTTTGCATGGAAGGAGAGATTTCCTCCTAGGGGCACAAGCAAGTGAGCAGAGGTAAGGGGTGGAGGTGTAAAGTCACTGCGTTCTTACCATAAGGGGGTGGCTTAGCACTCCCTGTTTTTGAAGAGGAGGAACTCCATTGCCTTGATCTCTGCATTCCCTGGGGCTGCTGTCTGGAAGGTCTGCTTCCCCTGGGTCTGGGCTGAGCTGGCCTGGAGGGGGCCAGACAGGACCAGTGCTTGGAAGGGCAATGCCTACTGAACCTTGGAGGCTGGACCTGTAAAAAGTCTGCATAGATTTATCTTTTTTAAGACTTCTTCTGCCTTGGTGCCAAACAAATTGTCTTTGTTCAATGGTGTGTCCAATAATTTTGATATGACATGGCCTAGCAAGGTCTGTTCCTTAAGCCAAGCATGCATTCTAAGGAAAGAACCAGTGACTGCTGCCCTGCAAGATGCTTCTAGGGTGTCAAAGCCACATTGCAAGGTGTACTTAGTAACTTGCCTTGCAGAATGCATAAGCTCTTGTAATTCTTTATTTTCTGCACAAACAGGAAAGGTAGATATTTTTTGTTTTAGGAGTTCCACGATATGCTGCTTTTATTTCAGCATGTGGAACTGACAATTTAGTGCTCTAATTGCAAGAGTAGCAGAAATGTATACTTTTTTACCTCATCTGTCTAAAGCTCAGGAATCCCTGTCTGAGGGGTGGGATTCTTAGCTGAGGTTGCTTTAATTCCTTTAGGTCCTTGGGAGAGGACTTCTGGGTCAGCAGCAAGATTTTTGAAAAGGAATTTGAGAGAGTCAGGGACTCTGTAGTACCTGTCAGGTTTCCTGGGAGCAGGAGGAAGGGTGCCAGGAGTCAAACTGGATTCCATAAAAACATCAACAACATCCAGGACCAGAGGAATGGCCAAAGGTCTGTGCTGTGGTAAATTTAAGAATTCCCCTGGTCTCTTTTTTTGACTGAAGATAGTCCTGACATTCCCATTGGAAATGCTCCCTTAAAGTATGAAGGGTTTCACCAAATGAAATATCCTTGGGTGGAGAGGCAGAAGGAATGGATTCCAATGCATCGGAATCCTCATAAGCAGAGAGGGATTTGCATGTCTTCATATTCAGAAGCACCAGAGTCATCGATAGTTTGATAGTTTACAGAAGCCATATCGGAATTGGAGAACTGAGTGCGAAAATATCTAGCTACAATAAAGGCCCAACGACATATAGTTCTGGGGTTGAACAAAACACAAAAGCGACAGCAAGGGATGTCGTGGTCTGGGCCTAAACAGGTGACGCATTAAGAATGGAAGTCTCAGTGTGGCATTTGCTTTCCACAGGCGAGACAATTGTTAACTTTTTCTGACATCAGTTAGAGTAGGAAAAAAGGATCCCCAACAGGGTACTTAGCTTTATAAGACTTCAATTCGGAAATGAAAACTCAGGTAGAGGCTGACCGGCACTCAAGTGAACTGCATCTGCTTCGGGCTCCTCAGCAAGTAAGACTGCTGTAATGGTGTCGGCTGCCTGATTTTATACCACTGACGACCTGACCTCAGTCCTGGAGCGACAGCAATTGACGCAGAAATACTAAGCCTCTGGTATTTGGGCCGACCGTGGGCTACCCCTGGCAGGATAATCCAAATGTGATGACTGCAACAGTGAAACATGAAGAACATCTGATCCTTATGGGAGACAGTCTCTTACCATCTTGTTCATTCCTGGACAGAATTTCTTTAACTTTTGCATGGAAGAGGGTCAATCCATCATATACAGCACTGATGAATGACATTTTGAAGTGTTCAGCAAAACTGACTAGGTACATCTAAGCATGTCTCCATACAGTTATGCCAGTGCCTGCAGCTCTTGAGGTAACTTGTGTGGTATTGAAGATGAGGTGCATTGGGACATTAGGCAAAGATCAAAGGGTAGCCAAGTGCGAGTTGACAGACCTTCTCTCCTCAGCAAACACAGATCCTGAGAGAGATCTGGAGTGCTCCCTGGTCAAATCTCTCTGGAAGTGCATAACATGCATCAGATAACTCAGTGCCCCGATCCCAAAGGTTACTGATGCATAGAATTTCTTCCCAAATCAGTCCAGTGCTTGACAATCCCTGTTTGGGGGATGGTTAGCAAAACTCTCTTCAGCCAGTTCCTTCTTGGTGATGCCTGCCACCACCATGGAAACAACAGCTGGGCCCTTACTCCAATAAGAACAGTCCTTCGATGAAACCAAGAATGCATTCTGTTCGCATGGGATGGGTTCTGGTTCCTCACAAGTTAATTTAGGGATTAAATATACCATCGTGTCTGCTGGGGGGGACCCAAGAAACAGATGGGAAAGCCCCAAAAGTGTCAAGAAATACTGACTCCTCTTGGGATGAAGCTTTGAAGGACCACATCCTTTTTCTGAGTCTTTCTAAAATTTTGCCAAATGATTCATCCTCAAAGGGCATCTGGGGGACACCTTCACCTCATCAAAATCATTATCTTCAGTTAGGGATGCCTGTAGGTAATCAGTGTGATTCCTTTTATACTCATGCATCTGATGAACCTCCCCAGTAAGATGCTATTGTTGAGGATTCAGAAATCGACTGGAGGTCCTCAATGTGGACAGACTCAAGAATTTTGAAGACTGGCTGTCCAGACAGGATACAGGAAGTAGGATCAGTACCTGCAGAAATCTTGTGGGGGAAGGATGGATACAAGTTTGCTAGAATGAGAAAGCACTCTCTTGAAGGCTTCAAAAGCAGAGCCCAAGACAGGCCCAGAAACCCTTTCAATAGGAGCTAGGCCCCCAAACAGGACTGGTCTCGAAGTCCTGCCTAACTTGGCTTTGAAGCAGATGTTGCAGTTGAACTGTCCAATGCTGAAGCCCCAAAGGAAAGGGAATGTTTCAAGAATCTCAGAGTTGCACTTACTCTCCTAGGCCAATGCCTCAGCCCGGACATCCGTTAGGATCCAAGCCACTAGCAGCTGACTGGATCAGAGATAATGCCAGTCAAAGAATGCCAGAGTCAAAGAACATGAGAACTTCGGATCTGATGCAGATATACCCCTGGAAGTACTTAGACCCGAAAGCCCTGACTCCTAAGGACAGACTGGGGAAGGAACAGTAATCTGATGAAGAGAAAGTACAGTTGCGTACACTTACCATAAATGTAGATATTTGAGTGTATTCACTCTTGCAGTCATCACATTTGGGTTATCTGCCCTGCAGGTAGCCCTCAGCTGGCCTGAATATCAAAGTCTTGGATCTCTGCGCCAGATGCTGTCTCTTTTTCCATGACGTCAGGTCATCAGGGGTATAAAACATGCAGCAGCCGATGCCATTACATCAGTTTTTCTTGTCCCAGATATCAGGTGCCCCCATAACGGCAAGCAATTATATGCTAGGTTACACCTCCAATGAAAAGCAAATACACCAGAAAGCTGAAATACACTAAACAAGAAGAGACGTATACCAAAGACAAGTCAGGGGGCTGGAGGGAGGGTAACCAGGACTGCAACAGTGAATACACTCAAACATCTACATTTACGGTAATTGAACACAACTGTACTATGTTCTTCGTGCTTCACTGTTGCAGTCATCACATTTGGGTTGATTCCCAAAGCTAAGGAAGGGAGGAGGAAGTTAGAGAGCATTAGGACCAGCTATTAAGCCCTGCAAGACTGCAGTGGCAAAACCAGCTCTGGATTTAGAAAAAATAGGCATGTGGTAATGCTTGGTGAAGGTATGTACAGAGCTCAAGGTAGCAGCTTCTAGGATGTCCCTGGTAGGGACACCTCTGAGAAAGGCTGTAGAGGTAGAATGGTGGTGGAATGTGATCTTATCCCCTTGTGAGGTAGGTTTTAAATGGTGCTTATAGCAGAAATGCTTGCTTTCAGATGGCCTTCCCCTCTGCCCCTGCAGCAAAGCCAACTAGTAGCTGTTCAGATTTTCTGAGAGGCTTAGTCCTGTCCAAATAAAATCTAAGTTGTCTGTGCACATCCAAAGAGTGCACTATTCATTCTCCTTTGTTCTGTGGATTAGGGAAAAAAGTAGGCAAATGAATGGACTTGACTAAGGGCCACACTAGACACCACCTTGGGCATAAAGGAAGGATTGGTCCTGAGAGACACCCTGTCTGCATGGAAGACGATGAAGGGCTCCCACTGCCATGAGGGCCTGTAATTCAGACACTCTTTTTGCTGAAGTTATGGCTAGAAGGAAGGCTGTTTTCCAAGAAAGGAATTTCAACTCTGCAGTTGCAGCTGGCTCAGAAGGAGGTAGAGTAAGCTTTTCCAATACAAAATTAAGGTCCCAGGCTGGAGTAGGGGCTCTCCTGGGTGGTCTTAAAATTTTGGCCCCTCTGAGGAATTGCTTTAGCTGGGGGTGAGAGAAGAGGGGTGGTTCAGTATTATAATGTGCTGAAATAGCAGAGGCATGAATTTTAATTGACGAGAAGGAAAGGCCCTTGTGGAGCATCTCTGTTAAGTACTGAAGAATATGCAGCAAGCTGGGCACCGTTGTGCCCATCCCCTGAGTCTGGCTCCAGGAACAGTATATTTTCCACTTTTCAGCATAGGATTTTCTAGTACTAGGCCTCCTTGCCTCCAGAATGACATCTAGCACCTGCTTATTGAGGGATGCTATTGGAGAGCTCAAGGAATTAGCCAGGCTGCAAGGTTCAGGGTTTGAAGCTGAGGGTGTAGAATCTGGCCCTCCTGCTGGGACAGCAGGGAAGGGGTCTGAGGCAGGTTTCATGGCTCCAGCAGTGACATACTGTGCAAGAGGGGGTACCAGTGCTGGCGTGGCCAGTCTGGTGCAATCAGTATTGTCCTTGGTTTGTCCTGTTTGATCTTTAGCAGAACTTTTGAGAGAAGGGGCAGGGGAGGAAAGGCATAAACTGAGAGGCTTTCCCAGGTGAAGGACAGGGCATCCACTTTCCAAGCTTGACTGTGGGAAGTCCTTGTGCAGGATTTGTCCAATTGGTAGTTCTGAGGGGAGGCAAACAGGTCTATCTCTGGATTCCCCCATTTGTTTCTCAAAAGGTTGAATATCTTTGGTTCCAGTTTCCACTCGTGTGGGTCCATGCGATTTCTGCTTAGGTCGTCTGCCAGTGAATTTAGCTTGCCTGGCAGGAATCAAGCTTGTAGGTGCACTTGGTAGCTCAAGGCTGTATTGCAGAGAGGGTACGAGTGGGTTCCCTCCTGCTTGTTTATGTACCACAACAGTGGTGTTGTCTGTCTTTACCAATAATTGTCCTGGAAAAAATGTGGTCCTTGAAGGCTGTCAGGGAATTCTGTTCAGCTAACATTTCTTTTTGATTGATATGCAGGTGCATCTGACACGGGTTCCATTTGCCCTGAATGCACTGCCCTGCCAAGTGGGCCCCCCATGCATAGTCTGATGCATCTGTTGTTAGGGTTTGGGCGGCAGGGGTAGAGTGAATGGGAGCCCCTTGTTGTGGTAGCAGGCCTCTGACCACCAAATGAACTCTGTCTTTATACAAGGAATGATAGGAATCACTGATTCCAGGTCCTGAGAATGTTGACACCATATGCTTTTTAGATATCATTGTAGTTTCCACATATGCAGTCTTGCATATGGAATTAGTAGAATGCAAAAGGCCATGAACCCCAGGGCTTGCAGGAGATAGCTGGGTCTTTGTGTCCAGTAGTTTGAAGTAGGCTGTCAAACTTGTTCCTCTGGCGTGAGGTAAGCCATCTGGGAAGTTGTGTTCCAGCTTGCTCCCAGGAATACAATTTGTTGGCAGGGTACTAGATGAGATTTCTTTTCATTTATGGTGTACCCCAGAGAGGTTAGAAGTTTCTTTACAAATGCCAGATGTTTTAGTAGCATGTCCTGGCTTTCTGCCTGAATTAGACAATCGTCCACGTATGGGTATATTTGAATATTTCTTTGCCTGCAAAATACAATGACTGGAGCTAGGCACTTTGTGAATACCCTGGGCGCAGTGGATAACCCAAAGGGAAGTGCAGAGAACCGATAGTGCATGGAGCCTGATCTGAAGCGTAGGTATTTCCTGCAAGATTCCATTATTAGAATGTGCAGGTAAGCTTCCTTTAAGTCTAAGGTTGCCAACCAGGCATATTTGCCTAGCATAGGAAGTAGCTGTTGATGTGTTAGCATTTTGAATTTTGGGATTACCAAAAAGGTGTTTAGAATAGAGAGGTCCAGGATAGGATGCCAGGAGCTGTCTTTTCTGGGTACCAGGAAAAGTCTTGAGTACAAACCTTGTCCCCTTTCTAATGCTGGGACAGGTTGAATAGCCCTGATACTTAGAAGAGAGAGAACCTGCTGTTAAGCCTATGCCCACTGATTTGCGAGTAGGTCTGGCCAACTATTTGGGGTTGGTAATGTGTGGAAGTGGAATATGTATCCTTGGAAAACTACATTTAAAACCCATTTGTCCTGGGTAATGAGTTCCCAGTTTTTTGCATGCCGGGCGATCTTTCCCCCTAAGGGAGCATGCAGTTGAGCAGGGCTTGGAAGATCTAAGGTTAAGTCATTCTGACATTTTTCCATAGGGGAATGTCTTACTACTTCCAGCTTTGGAAGTGGGAGCCCCCCACTGCTTAGGCCTGTGAGTACCTTGAGACTGTAGCCTAAGTGGTCTGCTGTTCCTGGGTTTGTACTGAGAAGGCCTGGAAGAGACAAGAAAGGACCAATTCTTAGAAGGCCAATGCCTACTAAATCTGGGAGGCTGTACTTGTAGGAAATCTTTAACAGTTTGCACAGATTTAGATTTTTCCTCCATCTTTTTATGGACTTCTTCTGCTTTGTTGCCAAACAGGCGGTCTTGGTTTAAGGGAGCATCCAGTAATTTAGCTTTAACATTATCTGGCAAATTTTGCTCCTCAAGCCAAGCATGCCTTCTAAGAACAAACCCAGTGACAGCAGCCCTGCAAGATGCTTCTGAAGAGTCAAAACCACATTGCAAAGTATGTTTACCAATTTGTTCAGCATAATGCATTAAATCCTGTAATTCTTTGTTTTCAGCACAATCTCGAATCAACATAATTTTCTGTTTAAGTAGTCCCATAATATGCTGCTGATACTTTAACATATGAAACTGGGACTTTAAGGCCCTAATGGCCAAAGTAACAGAAGTGTATACCTTCTTACCCCCATCTGTCCAAGGCCCTGGAATCTCTATCAGAGGGGGTAGGGTCTTTGGGAAATGGTCTCTGGGTCAGCAATAGGATTCTTGAATTGGAACTTGTGAGAGTCAGGTACTCTGTAATACCTGTCAGGTTTCCTGGGAGCTGGAGGTAAAGTGTCTGGGGCCAGGCTGGATTCCAAGAAGGCATCATCTACAATGTCCAGGACAGGAGGGATAACTAAAGGCCTGTGTTGAGGGAGGAGTAAGAATTCCCTAAGCCTCTTTTTTGAGTCAGAGAAATCCTGGCTTTCCCAGCGGAAATGCTCCCTAAGAATGTGCAAGGTTTCACCAAAAGAAAAATCTTCTGGAGGGGAAGCAGAGGGAATGGAGTCCTCTGCATCAGAATCCTCATAGGTAGATAAGGATAAATCCTGGTAATCAGAAGAAACTGAAATTTCAGAATCCTGATCAGAAGAGTCAGAAGGAAAATCAGTTCTAGGTCTCTTAGAGGGTGAAGGCTGGCTTCCCCTAATTAAAGTAATAAGGTCTTCAGCCATTCCTATCATTTGTTTTTTAGGCATATGGGCCTGACTCTGCGGTTTGGACGTTGGTTTTCTAGAAGTGGGTCGAGTTTTAGGCCTTGAAGAAGAAGAAGATGGCGTTGGTTTGAAATGTAAGTCAGTAGGCCTGAATACACCCTCAGAAGCCGGTGCCTGCACAGCGGCTCCGGGCCCATCCAAGGTAGAGACATCTGCAGGTTCCACAGTAGAAGAAGCATCTCGCGGCATACCGGACTCCGAATGGGTCTCAGTAGAGACCTGCAAATCTGAAGTAATGGGCATCAGGGGCTGCAAAAGCGCCTCACTGAGTACCAGCGAACTGGCGACTAGCTTAATGGAAGCGTCGTCAGCAGCTTTGGACCTATGCGGTCTGTCTCTGTCTTTATCTTCATGTTTTTTGGAATGTCGGTAGTCGGATGGCTTACCAAAGCCATTTCTGGATAAACTGAGAACCAAAATAATTTGCAGCAAAAATAAACCAAAGACGAATAGTTCGTGGTCTGGGCCTAAGCAAGGAATGCAGTACGAATGAAAATCTTTATGAAGTATTTGCTTTCCACAGGTAATACAATTGTTAACTTTTACTGACATCGGTTTGGAGCAAGAAAAAGGATCCCCAATGGGGTACTTAGCTTTTTTGAAGACTTCGGTTCTGAAACTCAAAAATGAAAATTTCGAGAGTCGGACGACCGGCACTTGCAAACTGCTTCTACTTCGGGCACCGCACAGCAAGAAAGACTGATGTAATGGCATCGGCTGCATGTTTTATACCCCTGATGACTTGACATCATGGAAGAAGAGACAGCATCTGACGCAGGGATCCAAGACTTTGATATTCAAGCCGGCTGAGGGCTATCTGCAGGCAGATAACCCACATGTGATAAAGTACAGTTTTGTACCTACCATAAATGTAGATGTCCGAGAGGTATGCATCTGCAGTCCTAACATATGGGTTGTCCTGCCTCAGGCAGCCCTTCGGTCGGCCGGATTCCAAAGTCTAGGTCTGGCCTCGGCTGAAGTCGCACTTCACCCGACGTCATAGCTGCTGTTTATTGGGTATAAAGGCATCAGCCAACGCCATTTTCCTCAGTGTTTCTTGCCCCAGATGCCAGGTGCCCTCTAGTAAGGCTAAATTTGGATAAATGCAAATAATTCCAAACAGTAGAGAGCAAACAATATAAAAAATATATATATATATATACATATATACAACAAATACACCATAACAGATTCCCCCAGCTAGCTGAAAGATGGGTAAATACCCTAGGAGTACCACAGAGGGGAAGGAGGGTGGGTAATCCTGACTGCAGATGCATACCTCTCGGACATCTACATTTATGGTAGGTACAAAACTGTACTATGTCCTTCAAGGATGCATCTGCAGTTCTACCATATGGGTAGAATACCATAGCCAAACTGGGGGAGGAGGCACTAAGATAAAGATGGTGTAGTTAAGATCCCTTGTAAAACAGCAGTTGCAAAGCCTGCTCGGGATCTAGAGTATAAAGGAAGATTGTAATGCTTGGCAAATGTATGCACGGAGCTCCAGGTAGCAGCTTCTAAAATGTCTTTGGTAGCCACTCCTCGTAGGAAAGCTGTAGTGGTGGCTTTAGCTCTTGTGGAATGAGGTCTGATATTATCAGGAGTTGTCTTTCCATGAAAAGAGTAACAAAAACGAATGCAATTTCCTATCCATTTTGAGATGGTCTGTTTTGAAATTGCTTTTCCTTGCATTCCTGTTGCATATGCTACCAAAAGCTGGTCAGTTTTTCTGCTGGTCTTAGTTCTGTCCAGATAGTAGCGTAATTGTCTGTGCACATCCAAGGTATGTAGCAGTCTTTCCCCTGTTCTGTGGGTTGGGGAAGAATGTAGGTAAATGAATCGCTTGGTTCAATGATACTCTGGAGACCACTTTTGGCATAAAGGTAGGGTTGGTTCTCAGAGAGACTCTGTCCTGATGGAAGATAAGGAAGGGTTGTACTGCCATTAATGCCTGTAACTCAGATACCCTTCTTGCTGAAGTGATTGCTAGTAGGAAAGCAGTTTTCCAAGACAAGAATTGTAATTCTGCTGTTGCTGCTGGTTCAAAAGGGGGAAGAGTTAACTTTTCCAGCACAAAGTTGAGGTCCCATGTACGTAAAGGCGGTTTCCTTGGAGGCTTTACATTTTTGATTCCTCTCAAGAACTGCCTGAGTAGAGGATGAGAGAAGACAGGAGGATCCAAGTTGTATTCTGCTGAAATTGCTGATGCATGAATCTTAATGGAGGAGTAAGACAGGCCAATGGAACAGCTCTGCTAAATATTCCAGGATGTGTGCTATGTTTGCCAATGAGACATTTTCTCCCTTTGCTGCACTCCAAATGAGGTATCTTTTCCACTTGGCTGAATAAGTCTTCCTTGTGGAGGGTCTGCGTGCCTCCAGGATAATGTCCTTAACCCTCTGAGATAAATCTGGGTTATTTTGTGTTATGCAATATTCCAAGCAGCTAGCTGCAGTGTTTTCAAGTTTGGATGTAGGATCTTGTAGTTGTCCTGTGTTAGTAGTAAGGGACATAGAGGAAGATGCCATGCGTGTGTCCGAGACATGCTTCTCAGTAGCGGGTACCAATGTTGTCTCGGCCAGTCTGGAGCTATCAGAATTACCCTTGGTTGATCCTCTTTGATCTTCAGTAGAACTTTGTACATCAAGAGAAGAGGTGGAAATGCATATGCTGTCAGGTTTTCCAGCTGAAGGAAAGTGAGTCCACCCTCCAAGCAAGTGGGTGGTATGCTCTTGTGCAGAATTTCTTCAATTGGTGATTGTGTGGGGAGGCAAACAGGTCTATCTGTGGTAGTCCCCATTTCTTTGTTATGGCTTTGAAAATATCTGGATGCAGCATCCATTCGTGAGCATCCGTGGTAGTTCTGCTTAAGGTGTCTGCTAGAGAATTTTCTTTTCCTGGTACAAATCTGGCCTGAAGTAGAATGTTGAGGTTCAGGGCCACATTCCACAGGTCCATTGCCATCCGGCATAGAGGATATGAATGTGTACCTCCCTGTTTGTTGATGTACCACATGACTGTGGTATTGTCCGTCCTTATGAGCAGATGACCCTGTTGAAGGAGTGGTCTGAATGCCTGGATCGCATATTTCACTGCCAGCATCTCCTTTAGATTTATGTGTAGATTCAGCTGGTCTTGGGTCCATAGGCCTTGTATACACTTGTCCACCATGTGAGCCCCCCATCCTAGGTCTGAGGCATCCGTGGTGATGGTCTGGCTTGGCTGTGGTTTGTGGAAAGGCAAGCCTGTGTTCAACTGACAGGCCTGAGCCCACCACAGGAATTCTTGCTTCAGGCATGGAATTACTGGAATCTGGTCTTCTAGACTGTGCTGGTGTTGAGACCATACATTCCTTAGGTACCATTGTAACTTTCTCATATGTAGCCTGGCATGCGGAATCAATATTATGCAGGATGCCATGTAACCCAGGGCTTGCAGGACTTTCCTTGCAGTAAGCTGAGTTTGTTTTGTTAATGACATGAAATAGCCTGGTAGTTGCTTTTGTTTTCTTCTGTGAGAAAGGCCATCTGAGTTGATGTGTCCAGTTCTGCCCCCAAGAATGTTATCCTTTGGGATGGTACTAGTCTTGTCTTCTGCATGTTGACTGTGTATCCCAAGGCTTGCAACAGTTGTATGACATTTTCCAAATCTTTTGTTAATTTTGCCTTGTTGTCCGCTTGTATTAGGCAGTCGTCCAGGTATGGGTAAATTTGAATTCCCTGAAGTCTGCAATGAGCAATTACTGATGCCAGGCATTTCGTGAATACTCTGGGCGCAGTAGATAAGCCAAAGGGCAATGCTGAGAATTGATAATGCTCTGATCCTGCAAGAAATCTGAGGTGTCTTCTGCAATCTGGTCGTATAGGGACGTGCAGGTATGCCTCCTTGAGATCTAGAGTCACCAGCCAAGACTCCTTGCCCAGCATGGGAAGAAGCTGCTGGAGGGTCAGCATTTTGAATTTTGGAACAATGAGGTATGTGTTCAGTGCGGACAAGTCGAGAATAGGTCTCTATTGATTTTCTTTTCTTGGTACCAGGAAAAGCCTGGAGTAAAATCCTTGGCCTTGTTCCATAGGTGGCACCTTTTCTATAGCTCTCATCCTTAGTAAGTTGTTGATTTGTCTTAGAGCGTCTGTTTTTTGGTTTGGTGGTAGGTTTGGCATTCCCCTCTTTTTTGGTAGAGTGTGGAAGTGAAACCTGTAGCCCTTGTCTATTGTTTGTAAAATCCATTTGTCTCCTGTAATGTAATGCCAGTTGTCTGAAAATAAAGCAAGCTTTCCGCCCAAGGGAGCTTCCAGTTGTTCCCTGGTAGGCGGTATCAGAGCCAAGTCATTGGGTCTGTCCTGTGGAGGTGGTTGTAGTTGAATCTGTGGCAGTACATCTCTGATTGGTAGGTTGCCACTGACGTCCCCTGTAGGCACCCCTAGATTGATTTCTGCCTCTTGGGCGTCTATTTCTGCCTCTCTGTGCTCTGGAGTTGTCTGGAACGGACCAATTTTTCGAAGGCCAATTTCTGCTAAACCTTGGAGGTTGGACCTGTAAGAAATCCTTGACTGTTTGGACAGATTTTGCTTTTTCTTCCACCTTCTTTAGAACCTCCTGTGAAGGGGAGCCAAATAAACTTTGTTTCTCCATGGGAGCATCTAGGAGTTTTGATTTAACATGGTCTGGTAAAGATTGTTCTTTTAACCATGCATGTCTTCGAATCACTGTTCCAGTCATAGCTGATCTAAAGGAAGCCTCCAGTGCATCATAGCCACATTTTAAGAAATGGTTACTGACCTGCTGAGAGTTATGTACCAAATCCTGAAGAGACTTGCGGTCTATAGGTTCAGGAGAGGACAGTTTTTTATTTAGCTGGTCTAACAAAAATTCCTGCTACTGAATCATGTGAAATTGACAGTTTAAGGCCCTAGCCGAAAGAGCAGCAGAAGTATAAACTTTTTTACCCCATCTCTCTAATGCTCTAGATTCCCTATCAGAGGGGAGAGGCTTTTTGGCAGAAGCAGCTGCCACACCTTTCAGGCCCTGTGAAATGGTTTCGGGGTCTGCAACAGGAGCCTTATACAAATGGTAGTGCGTGTCCGGAACCCTGTAATATCTGTCAGGCTTGGCAGGGGCCGGAGGAAGAGAATCAGGAGCAGTACAGGCATCATTAAATGCATCATCAACTACTGTTAGTACTGGAGGAATGGCTAAAGGCCTATGCTGTGGTAAGTGTAAAAAAGTCCTTAGCCTTTTCCTTGAATCTGAAAAATCCTGGCCCTGCCATTGGAAATGCTCTCTCATAGCATGTAAGGTTTCCCCAAAAGAAAATTCTTCAGGAGGAGAAGCAGAAGGAATGGAGTCTTCTGCATCAGAATCCTCATAAGGAGAATATGGGCCTTCCTGAGGGTCTGTAATGTCCGAATCCTCCGAGGAATAGTCTGTGGAGACAGGTTCCGGGGGTTCAGTCCTAGGCCTCTTATCTGAAGGGGGCTGAGAGGCCCTGTCTGGGTGAGATTGGGATCCCCTGATCAAAGAAATGAGATCCTCAGCCAGGCTGAGTATTTGTGAACTAGAGGTAGGCCTATGTGGGGGAGTTTTAGCAGGTAAGGCCTTAGAAGATTTAGCTGCTTTAGCCCTGGCAAAAGCCTTGATAGACATAGAAGCAGGGGGTCTAGCAGCCCCACGTGCAGGGGTAGATATGTCTAAAGGAATAGTATCTGACAAATCCTGGGTGCCTGCTTCTGTAGCAGTAATTTCAGTAGCAGATTCGACCATGCTCTGTGAGGCCTCGGCTATAGGAGGCATGCTTTCGGCCGAAGGAAGTACCGAGGACTCTGTTTCAACCGGAACCGAGACACTCGCGGTTGGCCTAACCGCGGTTTCAGCCAAAACCGCGGACCGCGAGCGTCGGTCCTTTTCCTTGCGCTTTTTAGCTATTTGTGTAGCCGGAGTCTCCGACGGCATTTTGTAAGCAAAAGCGGGACCAAAAAACTCCTCTGCAAACTCCGACCGACGTCTAAGTGTCCGTCGGTTGAAGGAAGCACAGGCTAGACAAGCTGATACGTCGTGGTCTGGGCCTAAGCAAGGAAGGCAGTAAGAGTGGAAATCCTTATGAGGTATTTGTTTCCCACAAGTTAAACAATTATTTACTTTTTCTGACATCGGCTGAGGCAAGAAAGAGTCCCCAACGGGTACTTAGCTTTTTAGAAGTCTTCGGTAGTAGAAATCTCTGGATCTGACCGACCGGCACTTGCGAACAGCTTCTGCTTCAGGCACCACGCGGCAAGAAAGACTGAGGAAAATGGCGTCGGCTGATGCCTTTATACCCAATAAACAGCAGCTATGACGTCGGGTGAAGTGCGACATCAGCCGAGGCCAGACCCAGACTTTGGAATCCGGCCGACCGAAGGGCTGCCTGAGGCAGGACAACCCATATGTTAGGACTGCAGTTGCATCCTTGAAGGACATCTGCAACAGTGAAACACGAAGAACATCAAACTATTCTCCCAGTCGTGACAGGGGTTGGAGCCGGGAGAACTCAAGCTGGATTTGGGTCCTGAGGAACTTCCTCTTCAGCTTATCCACATTAGCTTCTGAAAGACTCCTGGAGGACTGAGCAGAGAGAGGAAGTAATGGAAGAAGGTCTAGAGATTCAATGTAGGAGCCTCTCCTAAAGAATGGGGGATCTCAGTCTGGATGCTACTGGCTCCAGAAAAATGCATGGTTCTGGATCCAGTGAGAAAACGCTCCAATGTGAAGGTAAGACCCAAATGCAATCTTTGGTGCTGGAGCCAAAGAAGGGGAGAACACTGGGGACTGCTTTTTCAGTTCCTTTTTCTTAGGGTAAGGGAAAGTCAGAAGTACTGGAGCTAAACTCCGAAAAAGGAGACAGACAAAAAAGCACCAAAAAGAGTTAGCACTTAACTAACCTACCAGTCAAGTGGCAAACAAAATCTGAGGAATCTCTCTCATTGCAGGACGTTACAGGTAAGGGGAGGAGCCTGAGCAGTGGATCCAAAATTTTATAGTGGCTGAAGTCGGATCTGAGACCGATCTGATAACCCATCCACAGAACAACAGATGGAAGAGACTTCAGATCTACAGGTTGCAGGTCATGAGTTATAGTACTATCACCGATATCAGCTGTCTTTGATTTTGCCTTATATTTTTGCCCTGTCCCTAAAACATTTTAATTTTCTAATAAATGACTCAAGATTAGCATCATTCAGTAATGCCAGCCCTTAGAGTTACATACTTTTTATTCTTCAGAAAATGCATCTTGATGTAAAATTTGTCCTTCTATTAACTAAGTGAATTAGACAGACATTCAAAAATTGTCCCCGATTTTGTGCCCTTTCCTCATTATTTTTGGCTCTATCACTAATTCATGAGCAAAGAAGATGAGACCTACGAGTGTTATGCTTTGGTGAAATATTTCATAAAAGAAATATTATAGAAGCAAATCCATAAACTGCTATCTGCACACTGTTGGAGATCCACATTCAGAGAAAAGATCTGTAAAGGGGAAGTGAGTGAAACTTGCTCTGATTACCAACAAACTACACAATACAGGCACTATGTCTTATCTTATACTTCTCGAGAAAACTAATTCCCAGTGGGTCAACCACTGAAACCATGTCCTAGCAACAAAAAGCAGGACAAGTGTGTCAGACCAACAGTAAGGTCTGCCTGCGAGAGAAGAGAAGGAAATGTCTAAAGGGAGATTCTAGCTCTTTTTCACTTCACAACAACTGTTTTTCTGCCTTTATGTTACAGCATAGCTTGCAAGGCATTTCATTTTAACAATCAAGCCATCTGCAGCTTATTACTAAAACTGGTCATATTATAAGGCAGACTGATAAGCATTTGGTCATGTCCTTTATACTGTAGAGAACAATTATTAGGCTGGTAACGTTAATGGGCAGGTTGCTGGATATCAGTCCTCAGCCACTATATAGTACAGAGGCATTAATGCAGTGGTGACTGTGATCATGTTTGATGACAGAAGGTTGGATATCTGTTTAAATCTTTACTCTGTACACAAACAATGGACAGGTAACAGTAGGCATGTTAGAGGACAAAATGCTAGGCATCTGTTCTTAACCCCCATGCTGACCTGGTCATTTAGAGGGCAGAGAGACTTAAATACCGTGGTTGTTGCAGCAACCTAAACATGAAAACTGCTATGAAAGTAAATGCCTCTTGAGGAATAACACAATATCCAAAGCCATATTTGTTATCAGCATCAACAGAAATATTACAAAAGCACAACAGATGCATCCATATCTCTACTTATACTCATTGCCAAAAGTTCCTGAATGCAGACTTTTTTCCTTCTGAAAACCCATCTATGGTTCAAACTTTCATTTCAGAGTGTCAGCAACACAAAGTTGACAGTTACAGAATGCTCTGAAAGAATGACTATCTTATTACCTGTGTGATCCCACTGTAGTCAACTGCAGAAATAAAACTGCAAAAAAAAAATGAACTTGAATGCAGAGAGTTGGAGGTAAGGTTACCAGAATGTCTTAGATTTTACAGCTGTACCTTAACCAAAAGGTGACAGTTTGTCGGTTATTTTGCAAACTCTTACTTGAAGAATAATACATAAACTACATTGTTAAACAGGGCATATTAATTCAAAGAAGTGTGTGATGACTGCGAGTACAAATCTGCAAACACTCACTTTCACTCACACCACCAACCTGATTCACGTTCCTCACAATAATGGGCAGGGGAGGTTAAATCTCAAGTTGTAAGAGGTACCCTGATATGGTGCTGATGATCTTATTTGACTGAATCAGAAAATAGGAGACCAGAGGACGTGAAATGAATTAGTTAAACTGATGCCAGCAGTAAAGCCTGGAATATCCCAGTCATACAGCAGATGGCATTGTAGCTCTACCATACTACTGTAAGATGCATTCACAGCAGCTGAGATTTGGGTTTGAAAATTGATGATAATTAGCATTTACAATGGTCATTAAGAACAGTTGCCACTTACAGTCTTTAAAGGACAAGTCTGGCTAGTCAGGTTCCAATAAAACAAACATATGAAAATAAAAAGCAAGTAAGACAGTGATTAAGAAATATATTAAATACAATGCCTAAGATTGTTCTGCTTGCCCTTTTGCTACAGTTGAATGCTAGTGGTTTCCAACCGCATTTCTTTTTCAGTGCATTTTTATCTTGCTCCCTTTCTCTCACAACACTGAAAACAATGGGTTGCTGCTTTAAACAGCAGTTCCCAAAACACCATACTGTTTACAATGTCTTTTCTTCATCACTGTTCCAAGTAACCAAAGTAATTCAAATGACTGATGATCTTAGAAGTCAGCCAAATTCTATATTTTTGAGAAGCATTTACACATATGTAGGAATGCAGCTCAATGTCATTGCGTTGCTAAACCTATACATATTTAAACTTTACAAATTGCATGCCTTACATATTCTTGTTAATGGTACAAATATATTTTCTGAAACTAATATAAGAAAAATTTGTAACAGCCTTGAAGTAAAAGTCCCTCATTATTCTGTCATCTGTAACCATGTTAGAATGTACATTTTTTATTACAAATCAAAACTACACATTTTAAATATTAAATAAAATGTGTGTAGTAAGATTCATTGTTATTATAATCCTGTATATTTCTAATGTGGTTCACTCATTTTCTTACTGAACTTCTTAGTTCGCTAGAAAACATCAGTGGTTTTGGTCCTTTTCTCAGCAGACACTGTGTTCCAATATATACGGTATTTCTGCAGTTCTCTGCCGCCCACGTACCTTCATCATCAGCAGACAGTTTGCCACGGAGTATATCACCCGGCCCAGACGTGACCTCCACAGCTCAATGGAGGCTGCAAAACAAGAGCAGCTTATGAACATGTGCAACTAAATTAGAGCTGCTTCCTAGCATTCATTTTTAGCTCTTATATACTGCAATCTTTTCTAAAGATTCTCTAACTGTGAATAATTTCTTAGGGTAATTAAGTGTTTTCACAGCTGCAGACATGCAAAGTGAGATGTAAAATACAAAGTAAAGGGTTGGCTATAGACTGTGGTTCCATGCAATCATTCTGTAAGATATTTAACAATGTATCTGTAATCTGTGCACATTTATAACCTGAACTACAAAAATAATCAATGCTACAGCTTCAACTAAGAATGCCATGAAAAAAAAAACACACACACACATTATAAAATGTTTGCAACTGATGTTATAAAGTGGTGTGCAGTCATCATAACTAAAGAGCATATCAGTAAGATGAAACTGTACTTCCCGGTCAGTGCTCAATGAAATTAGCAATGTATAAAGACATATATGCCAGCCACCACCCTTCGATATCTGCAGATATTACTAAAATATGGATCCTTTGATGACACTAGTAGTCTAGGCATGAATTTCCAACTACCTCTTTTTTTAGAATGTGACTATATATATGCAAATGTCTCTAAAAGTAAAAAGCCTGACAATGAGTCAAGTTTTAGCTCCAGCAAGTCAAGAAAAAAAAAAACATGATCATGAATGAGGAAAGCACATAGCAAAACAATATACATGATGTACTAAATCAGTCTGAAACACTGGATTATAACTATATGACTTTAGAACAACTGCAGTCCAACTGCCACTTAGACTTCATTAAGGGTCCAATATATTTCAAAATGCAAAGATGGTGGAGTTAACAAGTATCCCTCCAGTGAAGGTAAGGCAGTGCAGTTAAGTTTGATGGTTCAAGACTGAATCTTGCCACATGTATAAACATACTTGGTAAATTTGCATTTAACCCTCCTCTGTGTAATGTCCTCAGCACTTATTTTGTTTTGCATTCCTCTTACACTGCCAGCGAATGTTATGCACAGTATATGAAATAATGAGCTCACATCTTAAATTTGCACTTCATACAGATAATGATGTTACCTAGTGACCAAAAGATGGCACAACGCCACAAAATAAAGGCAATCACAGCAGCATGCAGATTGCTTTTTTTTCTGCTGTTATTTCTAGATTGAAGCATGCATAACAGCAGCCAGGTGTCTCATGGTAATTCCTCCCACACAGCGTCCCCTTTTATAAGGTCCCCGGTACACAAGTGGCATAATGCTCTGCTTCATTCCCCAGCAGCCAGACCCTGGTGTATACATGGCACCTCCTGCTACAGCCCAAATTTCAGAGTTCATTCTACATAGAACAGGATATATTTAATAATTTCCTAGTAAACCACAAACATGAAAATTTCACAAATCAACAAATCATTCTGTACAGTTTCCACTTAAATGACAATTGGCAAAATAAGTGACCTAGAGCAGTGCTGGTACCTTTTAAAGCACATAATGTGCGAGAAAGAATGGGTGGGAACAGCAGCAGCTACCATTAACACAAAAAGTTTCAATTTTAAAAGAAGGGAGAGTATTCTAATTATGTCAGACAAAAGAATACAACAACCCAATCCACAGGGCAGTCTTCCCCAAAGCATAACAGCAATATAAAAAGTGTGTGCATATCTCATCCTTTTCATCTATTATAGGGGTCGGTGACTAAAATAACTACTGGTGCTGTACGAAGTCTATGAAACTCAGACTAGGGCCATTATCTCCAAGACAAAAAGAAATGCAGGTAGTGTAGTATCGTCTCTCTTCTGTAATTATGCTGGTTTAAGAGTTGCTTGATGTCCGAGGGCCATGAGTTTGAGATTCCAGATCTGCTGGTTAAATACATTTACTGCAGAAATAGGAAAAAAGGACAGGGGTGGCATTACAGGGAGAGCAAAATGCAGCAAAGTTATGTTTTACTGGCTGTCAACTGTAGAACTTGCAGCTGAATTACAGATGAAGTAGGTCAAGCATATCTAATGCTGTACTTCATAAAGTGGGAAAGGAGAGCTACAAAAACATGATTTACAGGCAGTACTTTATCAAGCATTACTTTTTCTTCATAGTATTTCTGAGGGTTTCTTTAACAAAGCAGGAGACTGACTGCCTCGACTTATTCTGAAAGTCTTTATTCAGTTAAAACCTTCCATCTCAGCAGGCAGCTCTACAGTTTCAACACATTATTGGAAGACAAGTCTACAGATATTTTCCTTACATTAACTGCCTCTGCAGGGTTTTGCATCTTGCTGAGGATGTATATCAGACCTGTATTTTAAGTGAATAATGTTCTTGACGATTAAAAAAAAAAGATTGTTAAAAGAATCAGAATCTCTGTTGTCTGATTAATATAGATATGGGCCACCATTATTTCTTCACAGTTCCTCTGAATATAGTCTTGCACATTCTAGCTGCACTGTACAACAGTATGAACATGAATCATTTTACACCACTGCACATGCCATTCCAACTAAACTCCGATTAGGACATGCAAGACGGAAGAAATATACTGTAACATATCAAGGCCAAAAAGTCCAACAGTAACCAAGTACCTCTGTGTAGAAACAGAACCAATCCAATAAAAAAGAACAACAAACAGAGGCAAGGCTCCAGATTCCTCAGCTGATTTATTCACACAAACACAAGTGCTTTCACTGAATGCTTCTTCAAGTGTATATAAAATGGCACTCACACACCTCTACTTATATCAAACATTCAACAATCACATGATCACAAGGTGTATAACATTTAAAAGTACATAAATGCAGTATAAACTGTAACCACAATAAAATGCATGGCATTTCCTATCTAAATAAAAAGAATGCACAAATGCAACATATAGTTATAAACCATACGAACACAAACATGTTCTATCTACGTAAGGGTCTATTCTTCAAGATGGGTCTCATCGTTTCATGGTCATTAAGGCCATGTCCTGCATTTGCTCTTAATCTGAGAATCCAGTTGGCCTCTAAATTCTCTTTTTTTCTTTTTTATACTGTAACATATGACTTCCTGCAGACAACATGTGAAAATAGCACCTCATCACCAACCCAGTCTGCACATTCTCAATGCCTGGGTCCCATTCACAGAGTGCCTCACTAGCCCAATATTTCAGTAATTGTGAATCCTGAACAGAACTAATTATGTTTTGGTGGTAGAACTGGAGGTCATGCAAACAGAGAAGAGGGAACATTTGATACTACATAATACCAGCTGTTTCCCTTTTTTGTGCTTTATGTGATCTCAGTTAGTTTATACAAGTTTTAGGGAGAGTGAGAGTCATCCACATAATGGGAAGGCTGGAAGAATGTTTATTACAGTGTTCTATGCATATCAAGTGATGTGTGTGGACGTCAGTGTTTGAAGTTGCTTCCTAGTGGTGGAACCACTGGGAATTTTTGATATGGATGTAGTTTCATACCTCTCAACCTACAGACAGAGGTGTAGCTACCCAATACTGCACCTGGGCTCACTCCTCTATTCTGATATCCCTCCAAAAATAAAATCTCTTTTCTAGTTTTAAACTGTAGCAACTGCTTGCTAAATTTGTAGCAAGCAGTGGCAACAGTTTATAGCACACACAGAGCACTCCAGCACTCAGTTTAGATTGCAGATGCAACACTAGCATTTTAATGCTGGTTGTTATGCACAGAAAAATGATTGGGATTGGCTAACTATACCACATGACACTCTGCAACTGGGGCAGCTGTCCCTTTCACCCCACCATAGCTATTCTACTGCCTGCAGACAATGAAAACAGCTACAAAGGCCCTTGAAAACTAGGTACATCCAGCCAAAAATGTAGACATCTAATTACCTTAAAATTTGATTGCCAAACAGCACATAACTTTTCCTGCTTCCAGTAGGAACGTGAGATACTACACAAAAACATATTAAAAAACAGAGTGACAAAAATGATGGAAAAATATAAGCAGAGAATGACCGAAATGATGGAAAAATATAAGCACATTATCAAAGAGACAGTGCAAATCTGTAGACTTCAATGAACTATACAGCAAAAGTCTACCATACAAGGTAATTTATTTTTGCTTCCAAAAAGGAAGATGTGTTATCTATTTCTTTAAATTACTGGTGCCACTAGTATGTTGGTCAGGTAGTATGATTTTCTACATATGAGACAGCTTCAAAAATCACATCTGATGAAGGGGATTCAGAAAATTGTGTGGAATGGTAAAATCAGGCCTGAATATAGGGACATGCCTCCAAAAAAAAAAACTACATCATGTGCAGGGGTAATGCAGAACTCAAAATAGGCGTGTTCTTTCAAAACAGGTACAGCTGAGAGGTCTAGTACGTCTTTGATAACTGGGCTGCAAACTGTAGAGATAAAATTACCTAATCACTGTCAGGTGTCCTGTCAAAAACAAAAACAGCTATGCCCAGCTTACTCAAACTTTAATTTAATTCTGGTTCAAGTTTTATTCTCCACATAATGACTGGGATCAATGGCCATGAAAATAACAAAGCCTGTGGAAATATCAGTGATCATATAAGGTTACCAAATCCCTGGAGACAAAGAAAATTAGCATCTGAACTTGTCACCCAACCTGGACTATTAAAAAAAAGTACAGTTGTGTACACTTACCATAAATGTAGATGTTCGAGTGTATTCACTGCTGCAGTCATTACATTTGGGTTATCTGCTTGCAGTAGCCCTCAGATGGCCTGATTAACAAAGTCTTGGGTCCTGCGTCGGATGCTGTCCCTTCTTCCATGATGTCAGGTTGTCAGGGGTATAAAACATGCAGCCGACACTATTACATCAGTTTTTCTTGCCCCAGATGTCAGGTGCCCCCTAATGGGAAGCAATTAAATCTATAAATACAAGGATATACCTCCAACAAAAAAGCAAATACACCAAAAAGCTTTTTGAGCATAGTAAGGGAGAGTAGAGGTATAGCCAAAAGAAGAAAGGGGGCTGGAGGGAGGGTAACCAGGACTGCAACAGTGAATACACTCGAACATCTACATTTACGGTAAGTGTACACAACTGTACTCGGTTCTTTGTGTTTCACCGTTGCAGTCATTACATTTGGGTAGAGTTCCAAAGCTAAGGTTGGGAGGAGGAATTTAAATAAAATTAGGACCAGCTATAAGGCCCTGCAAGACTGTAGTGGCAAAGCAAGCGCTGGATTTAGAGAAAATTGGCAAATGATAATGCTTGGTGAAAGTATGTACAGAACTCCAGGTAGCAGCTTCTAGGATGTCCCTGGTAGGCACGCCCCTGAGAAAGGCTGTAGAGGTAGATGCAGCCCTGGTTGAATGGGGTCTGATGGCCTGTGGGATAGGTTTTCCATGGTGCTTATAGCAGAAATGAATGCAGTGGCCTATCCATTTTGAAATGGTTTGCTTTGAAATAGCTTCCCCTCTGTCCTTGCAGCAAATGCCACCAGCAGTTGTTCAGATTTCCTTTGAGGTTTAGTCCTGTCCAAATAGAATCTAAGTTGTCTGTGCACATCTAAGGAGTGCAGTATCCATTCCCCTTTGCTCTGTGGGTTAGGAAAGAAGGTAGGCAAATTAATGGACTGATTAAGAGCCACACTGGATACCACCTTGGCCATGAAGGAGGGAATGGTTCTGAGGGACACCCTGTTCGCATGAAAGATGATGAAAGGCTCCACTGCCATAAGGGCCTGTAATTCAGATACCCTTCTTGCAGAAGTGATTGCTAAAAGGAAAGCTGTTTTCCAGGAAAGGAATTTCAAATCTGCAGTAGCAGCTGGCTCGAAATGAGGAAGAGTGAGTTTCTCCCAGACAAAGTTAAGGTCCCAGGCTGGAGTTGGAGCTTTCCTGGGTGGCCTTAAATTTTTGGCCCCTCTGAGGAACTGCTTGAGCAGTGGGTGAGAGAAGAGGGGAGGCTCTGTGCTATAATGAGCTGAAATGGATCAGGCATGAATTTTGATGGAGGAAAAGAACAAGCCCTTATGAAGCATCTCAGTCATGTATTGTAGAATCTGAGGCAAATTGGGCACTGCTGCACTCATCCCTTGAGACTGGTTCCAGGCACATAATCTTTTCCATTTTGCAGCATAAGATTTTTCTAGTACTAGGCCTCCTTGCCTCTAAAATCATATCCATTACTGATTTACCAAGGGATGGTAAAGGAGAGATTAGGTAATTAGCCAGGCTGCTAGGTTCAGGGTTTGCAGCTGAGGGTGCAGAATCTGGTTCCCCTGCTGAGACAGGGAAGGAGTCTGAGGCAAGTGACATGAGGCCAAGCGTGACACAATGTCCAAGAGGGGGTATCAGTGTTGGCGTGACCAGTCTGGTACAATTAAAAACGTCCTTGGTTTGTCCGGTTTGATCTTTAGTAGTACCTTGGAGAGCAGAGGCAGAGGAGGAAAGGCATAAACTGATAGGTTTTTCCAGATGAAGGATAGAGCATCCACTTTCCAAGCTAGCTTGTGGGGAATCCTTGTGCAAAACTTGTCCAATTGATGGTTCTGGGGGGAGGCAAACACGTCTATATCTGGGCTCCCTCATTTGCTTGTCAACATGTTGAAAATCCTTGGTTCCAGTTTCCACTCATGTGGGTCCATGAGGTTTCTGCTTAGTCCTTCTGCCAGGAATTGAGCTTGTAGATTCACTTGGTAGCTCAAGGCTGTGTTCCACAATGCCATGGCTAGTCTGCAGAGGGGGTAAGAATGTGTACCCCCCTGTTTGTTTATGTACCACATGACAGTGGTGTTGTCCGTCTTTACCATTAGTTAACCTGTAAGAATGTGGTCCTTGAAGGCTGTCAGAGCATTCTGTACAGCTAACATTTCCTTTTGATTTATGTGCAGGTGCATTTGACTTGGGTTCCATTTGCCCTGAATGCACTTCCTTGACAGGTGAGCCCCCCATGGATAGTTTGATGCATCTGTTCTTAAGGTTTGGGTGGCAGGGGGTAGTGTGAATGGTAGTCCCCTTTTTGGTGGCAGGCCTCTGTCCACCAAAGAAACTCTAGGCGTAGGCAAGGTATGATATGAATCACTGCTTCTAGATCCTCTGAATGTTGACACCATAGGCTTTTGAGATACCATTGTAGTTTCTTCAAATGCAGCCTTGCATATGGAATTAGAAGAATGCAGGAGGCCATGAACCCCAAGGCCTGCAGTATTTGCCTTGCAGATAACTGGGATTTTGTGGCCACTTGTTTGAAGTAGGTTGTCAAATTAATCCGTTTCTCTAGCGTGAGGAAAGCCATCTGGGAAGTTGTACTCAAGCTTGCTCCCAGTTATATAACTTATTGACAGGGTACCAGGTGTGATTTCTTTTCATTTATGGTGTACCCCAGACAAGTCAGCACCCTTTGAACAAAGGCCAGATGATTCAAAATTATGCCCTGGCTTTCTGCCTGAATTAGACAATTGTCCAGGTATGGGTATATCTGAATATTTCTTTGCCTGCAAAATGCAATGACTGGAGCTAGGCACTTTGTGAATACCCTGGCCATAGTAGATAAGCCAAAGGGCAGTGCAGAGAACTGATAGTGCATGTAGCCTGCTTTGAAGCGTAGGTATCTTCAGCAAGACTCCCTGATAGGGATGTGCAGGTATGCTTCTTTCAAGTCTAATGTTGCCAACCATGCATCTTTGCCTAGCATAGGAAGCAGCTGGTGAAGAGTCAGCATTTTGAATTTTGGAATCAGCAGAAAGGTGTTTAGAGTAGAAAAGTCCAGGGCAGGATGCCATGCTTTTCAGGGTACAGGAAAAGTCTTGAATAGAAACCTTATCCCTTTTCCTCTTATGGTACCAACTGAATAGTCCCCATGCTTAAGAGAGAGAGTACTTGATTTTGGGCCACTGCCCACTGATTTGGGGACAAATCTGGCCACCTGCTTGGTGTTGGTAACATGTGGAAGTGAAATCTGTATCCTTGGGACACTATATTTAAAACCCATTTGTCCTGGGTAATGAGTTCCCAGTTTTTGGCCAGCAGACCAATCTTTCCGCCTAAAGGAGCATTCCGTTGGGAAGTGCTTGGAAGTTTTAAAAGCAAGTCACTGTGACAGTTTTCCATAGGGAGGTGTCTTACTACTCCCAGATTTGGGTGCGGAAACTCCCCACTGCTTAGTCTTGTGTGTCCCCTGGGACTGAAACCTGGGGGTTTCTGCTGTGTCTGGGCTAGGCTTGAGAAGACCTGGAAGGGTCTGGAAAGGACCAATCCTTAGAGGGCCAATGCCTACTAAATCTAGTAGGCAGAACTTGTAAGAAATCTTTAACAGTTTGCATAGATTTAGCTTTATCTTCCATCTTTTTAAGAACTTCCTCAGCTTTGTTGCCAAACAGGCAGTCCTGATTTAAGGGAGCATCCCACAGTTTAGCTTTACAATGATCAGGCAAAGATCGCTCCTTAAGCCATGCATACCTTCTGAGCACAGACCCAGTAACAGCAGCCCTGCAAGAGGCCTCTAATGAATCAAATCCACATTGCAAAGTATGTTTTCTAGCCTGTTCAGCAGAATGCATTAAATCCTGTAATTCTTTATTTTCAGCACAGTCAAGATTCAACATAATTTTCTGTTTAAGCAATCCAATAACATGTTGTTGATACTTTAACATATAAAACTGGCAGTTGAAAGCCATAATGGCCAAGGTTGCAGAAGTGTAAACCTTCTTACCCCATCTATCCAGCGCCCTGGAGTCTCTATCAGAAGGGGTAGGATTTTTAGCAGTAGAAGCCTTAATGCCATTGGGTCCCTGTAAAATAGTTTCTGGATCCGCAATAGGATTTTTAAAAAAGGAACTTGTGCGAATCAGGAACCTTGTAATATCTGTCAGGGTTTCTGGGAGCAGGAGGCAAAGAATCAGGGGTCAAATTAGATTCCGAAAAGGCATCATAAACAATGTCTAGTACAGGAGGTATAGCAAAAGGCCTATGCTGAGGCAGGAGTAAGAAATCCCTAAGCCTCTTTTATGAATCAGAAAAATCCTGGCTTTCCGAGTGGAAATGCACCCTTAGAATATGTAAGGTTTCACCAAAAGAAAAATCATCTGGAGGGGAAGCAGAAGGAATAGAGTCCTCTGCATCAGAATCCTCATAAGTAGATAAGGGGAAATCCAGATCATCAGAGAAATCAGAATCCTGGTCAGAAGATTCATAAATAACTTCGGTTCTAGGTCTCTTAGAAGGGGAAGGTTGGCTTCTCCTGATTAGAGTTATAAGATTCTTCAGCCATTCTTATTTGTTTTTTTGGCATAGAGGCCTGAGCATGCAGCCCGGGGATTGGTTTCTTAGGCATGGTTCGAGATTAAGGCCTAAATGAAGAAGGAGGCGTTGGTTTAATATGCAAGTCCGTAGGCCTGAATACACCCTCAGAAGCTGGTGCTTGCACAGCGGCTCTGGACCCATCCAAGGTAGAGACATCCACAGGTTCCACAGTTGAAGCATCTCGCAGCATACCTGGCTTCGAATGGGTCAACATAGAGGCCTGTGAATCAGAAGTAGCAGG